>NW_008825271.1:8549288-8554338 GCF_000699105.1 Pygoscelis adeliae
TGAGCAAAAAGGGAATTAAAATAAACACGTGGGATTTGATTCTGTATACATGAATCGTTATGATTAAAACTAAGCTTGTTTAAAGCAAAAGCTTCCTCCGTGAGCTCTTATTTTACCACACTGAACATATGTAATAGATTTCTTACATTTGTTTGTCCCTGTTAAGTGTGAAATTTAATAATATTTCTATACGGTATCAAATGTATATAATTAAATATATAAGATATCCAGTGCAGCCAACTTAAGCATTACAAACCCCGCCAACTTGTGCATTTCCAACCATGTAATGTTAGAGAGAATTTAATTTCCTTTTTCCCTTTTTTAAAAAAAAAAAAATATAAATGCATGTGTTAAAAATATTACTTTTAAATACTCCATTAGAGTTCGAAGTCTCCACCACAGGTAGGTGAGCAGAACGAGGGGTGTCGGGGGTGAGAGTTTAACACCCGTCTCTTGCTGCAGCTACCGTTTGGCTAGAGGCAGTCTGCTGTGAGCCGGGTTCCCAGCGCAGCAGCACATCTGTTTCCACTGTAATCACTACAGCTCACCAGTGAAGAGATAACTCTTTTTTTTTCCATTTTGCAGGAACACTTGAATTAACAGAATGCAAATATTGTACAGACTCTGAAGTCTGCTGTTGTGAGAAAATCATTTCTCATTTCCCCAATTTTCTTCTTTCACTGGTGGGTTGTTGTGGTTTTTTTTCAAATGAAAATGTTCACTGGGAAAACATCTTGTATTTCTTTTCTGCTTTTTATTATGAAAAACTTGCTCTTCCAAAAGTAGAAGAGTTAAGCGAAAATAGTGCCAAGGTAGATTTTTCAGACTCTCAATAATATCATTTAGTAATAATATCATTTAGTAAATTATGTAAGTGCAGTCTTAACCATAAACCTGATCCAAACACGCAAGTCAAGAGAAAACTTTTTCTAGGAAATTCAATGGGTTCTGGGTCAGGTATTTTGCATGTCAAGCATCAAAGGTGACAAATTTCCGATTCTTTTACTAGGAAATTATCATGGAGAGAAGTTGCTTTCTATATTAAATGACTCAAATAGCTGAATATTTTTTCTGAAACAACTAAGGAAAAAAAAAAAACAACACACCCAAAACTATTTTGCAGGAGACCAACCTTGGAAAATACCAACCTAAGACATGAATACCCAGCACAAGCATAACCGTGCAAATAAACCAGTTATAGTAGAAACCATGGCATTAACTTAACCGCCAGGTACACCGTCAACGGCAGAAATCACTGCGGCTGTGCTGAACGAAAAACAACCTCTTCCAGCTCCTCACCTTCGAAGGGCAAACAAAATTTCTGAAACCACTTCAGCCGTAAGATCTCTAAGACGACAGCACTTTTGCTCACCTTAAATCCGAATTTAAAGATATTTTGTGTCGTTACAGGAACCTTAAGGATGATTTTGCACGGTAGCGAGATGAAAGCGTATGCACATATTCTCTTAAGCACAAATGGAACACGAAACATGGCAGAGTAAAGGTTAAGTAGCATTTGACTGATTTTTACCTCATGGGAACTATAATTTACATGCCGCATTCATCCAAGGTAAGAGGGTTCAAATGGCACAAATTAAAAGCCTGCAGTTTCCTACTTCTGTTTTTAACATACCGTATTGATACACAGCCAGTTTTTAAAGTGATAAAAGGTTTCTATCGAAATATCAAACAGCCAGAAGATGCCCTTTTTCTACACTGTCAGCATCGCTGTATTTTACTGTGTCCTTCCTCGCTCCTTACAACCACTGTCGATGATTATAAAATAGTAACGGTCCATCTGCAGTCCAAAAGGACAAATTAATCTTCCAGACACCCAGCTCTTACAATCAAATCCTGGACAGAAATTTCCAGGAACAGAAATAATTAAATTAATGTGGGGGTTGGAGGGGGGCGGGGGGTGGAGGTGGTGGTGAGGGGAAGCAAAGCAAAAGAGCAGCAAGCTCAAACAGCTACCCGAGGCCTGCGCGCCGAGAGATGCTGCCACCTGCGGCTGTCCCACGGGCAGGGCCCAGCACCACCCTCGGTGCTCGGCCCAGAACCGATTACTTTCTGCTGCTTTCGGTGATGCTGCCCACGAAGGCAGCGGGCACCTTTCCAGCTGCCTGGCAATCTACCACGGCTGCTCCCCTCAGGACTCCGCACCGGTTCTCCTAACACGCTCATCGATGTGCCTGGAACGCCTTTGGGATTTCCAAGCACTGTGCTACCGCAGATCCCGACTCCGGCCACCTTTCCTCGACAACCAGAGCGGAGATGCTGCAAAAATTGGGAAATACAGCATTTTCTGGGTCAGTAAGTCAGTGTTTTTCCCATGTCTGATTGGCCGGGGCAATTCCACTTCAGCATTAGTGTTGACAGAAAAATATGTGCTGAGAATTTTAGCGTTCAGGATGTTCTTTAGTCATTTTGGTGATCTGATGTGGCACAGGAAATATTAGTGCATATTCTGTATTTTCAGTCACACTCAGATCACCATTTTTATAAAAAAAGACAACAGAGAGTCAGATCACTGAGACTGAAATTATGAGCAATCTGACAAAAGTCAGAGTTGGGGGAGGAAGGTGATAAAGACTCAGCCACATGTTAAACTATTAGTTCACAGTCTGATATTTTAATTTCCATTTGGCTCTCATTAAACCTGCCTCCAAATTAGGAGGTTGATGTACGGCAAGTCTTGCAGCAATGCTACCTGCGCTCGCTGGCCCCTCGCCTTACACCACGGTGGGTCCAGACTAATCTCAGCGCTACCGATCTTGGAGAATTTCGATACCTCTGCTGTGAATTTAATATAAAACTAGATAAAGATAAGCTATCTTTCACCTACCCAATAAATTCATACCACCAAATATGACAAATCAAGATCTCACTGCTCCTTTCACCGGACTGTGAGTTTTAGACTTGATCAAAGTGTACTTGTGATTAATTATGTATTGAGACCACTGTATCAGCTGCACTGGGCAGCGCTCCCCTCCCCTACTAATCAACAAATCGCAGGCATTCTCTTCCCAATGCAGAATAAAGCTGCTCTTCCTCTGGCAAAAGCCCTAAAGTACAGCTGTTGCTGCTAGTATACAATTTACACTCCTCCGAACCACCAGAAGGGAACTGAGCAGATCCCAGATGCAGGATCTTCCCCAGTTGATTTCTGCAGCGCACGTTACTGAAGATGGGCTCAACTTTTCATTCTGTGGAACTGGCAGAGTGCTCCACATCCTTAATATTAAGTGCCTATTTTTGTCTATGAGTGTTATTACAACATGCAAGGCTCCAGATAAAGAAGTTCAGCAGCGTCAACAAAAAAATATCATAAAGTTAAGTGCACATCTTCTTTTCATTTAATAAAGTACCTTCTTGTAAAACTTACTAAAATCCAGTACAGGACAGAACTACACTGCAGGTTTTTCCCAGCAAGTTGCTTTGAAAGAGCATTACATTTAAAAACAAGATTTCAAAACAACGTATTAAGTGTTTGCACAACTTGCAAAAATAAACAGTGCTTCACCCTCCAAACTCAGACCCATCTGCCTATTCAACTTCGGGAAGACAAAGACTTAATCATGACCATAATTAAGAGCAGTGGAAGCTCCAGGATCAGGGTTTGGCTCATAAGCCGCTGGCATCCCCCAGAAGCCTGTGGAACATCAGCTCCGTCTGGGAGCTCCTGCGTGCACTGCCACCCTCCCATCCCAGCACATCCCCATCCCCATTGCTGGCACATCCCCATCCCTGGCTCTGCCTTGCTCTGGCTCTTTCTTCCTTTAACCCTGAAATTTTGTGACCCAGAAGCCAAACTTACGGTCCTTCCGAGGGAGGGGCCTGGGCAGTGTTTCCTCCCGCGCTGCCTTTCTACCCCCTGGTTTTGTGAGCTCTGCCCTGGGGACGAAGCACTGCTCTTTGCAGGATACCCAGCTCTAACTGGCTAAAAGAAATAAGAGACAATAATTGGGACGGAAACCCTGGGCACCCACGTATCAAGTCAAGACAGTATTTTATTCCCCACCCCCCCCCAGTTTTTGAATTGCCGTAGGTTAGTCTAATTGATTTATGTTCTCACCAAATTAAAGACACAGCACACAGACAGCATGCCAGTGAAAAAATATGGCAACAGCAAAAGTTTACAAATTTAATTTGCAATTGTTTTAGCAAAACAGCTCAGTCCACTCCTTCAGTTTTGGAAAGTAATCAGCTCGTGCTAGAGGAAGTTACCAGCTCCCAGGCACGAGCATTATAATGCAGGCTTATTTCATAAGAGATTAAGACCAGTTTTTCAGTTAAGACATGGATAGTGCAAGCGAGGCAATGCTGCAAGTTGTAACACTAAGGGCTCAGGATCCCAGAGGAGGGGAATACTTGGAGGGATAATGCCAGGGAAAAGATCACGGGCCAAATTTCCCTTTAAAAGCAACACTGGCGTAAATCCCAGCGAAGCCCCAAAGAGTCGCTTCAGCGCTGAAAGGGACCCCCAAAGCCGATCTTTCTCCCAGGCTGCAATCAGAAAGCAAAACCAGAGAGTTTCCATCGCCCTACAATGAAAGGGTTAAGCCAAGATTTCAGTCCCCTGGTTCAAACCGCCCAGCGAGCACTCCCTGCCCAAATTACAGCAGCGCATACATCCAACAGATGCTGTTCAGACAGGGGCTTTCCTTGCCCTGAGGTACAGTTCAGTTTGTCCATTCTACTGTGCAATTACAGAATCAATAAAACATCCCTTTGAAACTCCCTGGACTAGTGCCGACACGCAGACAGTAGTCAAGCTGACATTTTTTGCCGTTTCCGTTATTACTACCGTCAAGCCTTCTGAGAAGCAAGACATCAAAACCCGGGCGCCGCAAAGCAAAGGAGGAAAAGCAAATGTAGAGCTGAGGTTTTGTTCATCGTATTGCATCGCTCCCCGGGCGATCACACGGTACCAGGCATACCTGCAAACAAAATCTGCTTAAAGTCATCAAAATAGGCATTGGGAAACAGTGCGTTTCCAAAAAGCACGTGTGCCCCACCCTCCTCTGCTTCAAACACATTAATATCCCTT
>NW_008825272.1:0-287 GCF_000699105.1 Pygoscelis adeliae
CTCAGCTCTCCCACATACCGTCTTCATCCACGTCTCCAAAGAGTAAACGTATTGTACAGCAATTAGAGGAAGCTCTAGTTCAGGCCACTCATTGGGACCATCGAAAGGATCATAGCTGTATCGAGCTGCAAATGCTTGAAGATCTGCTGGTTGTTGTCTCATGGCCTCCAGGAGAAAGGGCGCCTTGTCTGCTCCCAGCATAGCCTGGTGTGGCCTGGAGATGATACGTTTGGATCTTTCTCTTTCCAGCCTTTCAACAGTTCCTGAAATAGCTGCTGGTGTTGTTC
>NW_008825273.1:0-549 GCF_000699105.1 Pygoscelis adeliae
TATAATTGTATGTAAATCACTAACCAATCGCTGTAAGCGGGAGGGTGCTGCCTTAGCATTTTTGTGTATAAAGGTAACGGTGATCGCGCCATAGGTGCTTGATTTGTGGAAATTCCACCTTGCGCCCGGCCGCAATAAAGAACGCCGGCTTTCTGGGACCCCCAGCGGCGTCTTAGGGAGCTCTTCATCTGCCGCCTTACGGTAACGGGGGGGGGATACCCCAAAATGCCTTGGGGGGTTCCTTAGGGGGATCCACAGCCTGAAAGGTCTCCTGGGTGGCCTAAAGCCCTGAGGGGAAACAGGGAGGGGGTCTCCCAAAAGCCCTGGGGGGTACCCCCGGGTGCTCCATAACCCCCAGGCCCTTTGGGTGCCCCCAAGACCTTGTGGGGGAGGGTCCCTGGGGTGCCCCAAAGCTCTAGGGGAAGGTCTGAGGGCCTCGAAAAAGCACTGGGGGGGGTGGGGGGTCCCCCCAAAAGCCTTGGTGAGGGGTACTTGAGGACGATCCGTAACACCCAACGTTCTGGGGACCCCCAGCTGGGGGGGGTATTC
>NW_008825274.1:0-3082 GCF_000699105.1 Pygoscelis adeliae
GTGGTCTCCAGATATGCCCACTCACTGAACAGCTTGGCAAACAGAAAACTGAAGAAGAAGGAAGAATGAGTCCTGATTTAAGAGACATTAGCAATCTACTTTTCCAAATATCAAAGGTAAGTGCTATGTCCTGGATTAGCATTGGATTATAAATCAGCAAAGGGAGTGCCACACTGCAACATATACATTTCTGAAAATGGTATGTGCGCAAATATAACCACTGTTTTTATATAGTACTTTGTGAGATTCAATCTAATTCCTTCTGAAACAAGATTGGATGTCACCATGTAAGAGTGCTATATTAATGATCAAATTCCTCTTTACAACATCTGAGAAATGTCTGGGTTACTAGGTGATGGGGACAGGTAATTTTCATTATTAGAGATAAATAAACTAGATGATTCTCTGAATTTTTTGATCTCTCAAGGAACCAGTTAACATATTTTTGAATTGAAATGCAGAACATCCAAGAATATGTGATCTCAGAAAAATACACTAGAAGTTGACTGAGGGATTACCTAGAAATTTGGCTGCCAGCCAAAGATGACTGTTAGGGAGCATGTATGTAGCATCATTTATAAAATGAAGAATACTGTAGGTTACTTATAATTGTCTGCAGCATTCTCACTCTTTTCATATGGCTATAAAAAAAATTTCTATAATAAAATAAAAGTAATTTTCCTACTAGTTCAGCCTATGGTTCTGTGGTGGAATGAGGTCTTTGTGTTGCATATATCATACAGTTTCCTTCTTAAAGCTATTTGTTGTTTCTAGGGTAGATATTATCAATAGGTGGCAACTAGATGTTTTCCCCTATGGGAAATATCAATATACATACTTTTGTTATTGTTACTGAATGACTTACTTAGTTTACCATATGCTAATTTGAAATGTTAGCCACTATTTTTTTTAAATCTTGTAGAGAATGAGTTTCTTTTTGTTATTTATTTATGAAAGTTGATGTCTAAATTTCTCAATATATTTCTGAATGTCTGAAGCTTCCAAGACTCACTGTGTGAAATTTGGAAAATTTGAGAAGTCTGTTCAAAACAAGTATCTCAAGGATTCCAAGGTCCCTCCAGCCCTGCCAGAGTATTTAGCACCTGCAGCTGTCTGTTAGCTTGAAAAGCTTTAGATCAGCTTCTAATTCAATAGCAGAAATGAACTTTGAAACTTGAAAGCTTGTATACCACAACTTTGGGTGGGCTATATAGCAAGGATGCATTGGATCAGTGGTCTTTGAAAGCCAGGGTATCTTGCATACCAGCCTGATGTATGTAATCTTATATACCTGATGATAGGGATCCTGGAAACCTGAAATCCCTGCTGACTCAGTGGTCAGTACATGACACAAACTCTTTAGAAACACAGACCTGGGGTTGCTAAAACAAAATAAAGTAGGTTGTTAAAAGCCCTTTGGAAAAAATGTTAAGAAAAGCAGAATGTATACAAGAATATCAGCAGGAGTATTCTTCAGGTGGTCTCCAGATATGCCCACTCACTGAATAGTTTGGCAAACAGCTATTCTTCCATTGTGTTCACTTGCCAGAGGTGGGAAAAATCACCTGTGTGTCTTTTGTGATTAAAGCCTCACTTAAGGACTGAGGCTTCAGAAACTCTTGAGGGTTTTAGATGTTTTTACATTCTGCAATCTGTCTCCATGGAGTTCCTTGAAAAGTAGCATCAGTTAGAGGGGGGTGAGAGGGGAAGAAAACAGGAAAAAAAAAAAAGAAGGAGAGAGAGGGGAAAAAAAGCAATAATAAGATAACTAAGGAAGAATTTATTTTACACAGCTATCTTCTCAGAATACGTAATATAGTGTATAATGCTCCTAACATAGAGGGAAGTTAAAGTACATTTTAAAAAAGAAGTCATGCCAAAATATGTTCCCTGTGGGCCCCCACCAATTTTTCACCACTAACACAACTTCTTAAGTTCTTCGGTCAGGTAAGCTTTTAAACAATCTGGTTCATTATGTTTTGCAAATGGCCCCTTGTTTAGACAGCTCTTTCTCTTTCTTTTGCACTTTCATAAGGATAAATATTTCTTATCCATGTTCTTTTGCTATGAATTATAAACCAACAGACACTATGGATTTTGACCTAAATTTAGTGAACAAGCTCTGATGTAACATATCAGTTAAGCCCTTATGAGTCTATTGAAATCAGCGGGAAGATTCACATTCAGTGAGTCTCTTCAGTGAGAATTGGATCAAGACCTTAGCAATGTTTAAAGCATTCACTGAGTTTAAGTTCCAGATGCAATATTGTATCTGCAATATTGGTGGCAGTAAACCAGGCAGGCAGAGGTGAGTTAGGACCAAAATGAGCTATTGGTGCATTCATCTGTTAAGATCATAGAAGTAATAAAAGAATGGAACAAAGTAAGTAGCACAGAGAAAGATTCAGTCATTGTATGTAGTTTCTTCTATCAGCTAGTCAAACCTGACCGCATGGGGTTTTGGTTTGTTTGTGGGTTTTTTGTGGGTTGGTTTTTTGGTTTCGTGGGTTTTTTAATCCTTAAAATCAAACAAAACAAAACAAAACTTTTTAACAGTAACACAAAGACATGTTCTGATAAAGGCTACAATAATCATTTACTTTAAAAAAGTAAGTCAATATTTCTACCACACTTGGGGTAGACTTCATCACACCTAATGCTATTTTCAAAAAGTAATGTGTTTAGACAAAACTGGTTGTTTCCTCTAGCCTGTAGTTAGGGGTAGGAACTTCCAGATATCCCTAACTCATTGTCCCCTGAAGGTATTCTCTCTGTTATCTGACTAGGGTAACTAGATGCTGACCTTTCAGATAGCCAAAGTTATTTACACTGATGGAAAAGTGTCTGGTAAATAATTTGCCTTACTAGGTATTTATTTGTCCAACTTACTCATAAAGTGTATTTTAGTATTTGTCTGACACTTACATAGCTAAAGTAAATACATCACTACAGAAGATAAACAGGAACAAAAATTAGATCTGTTATTAGCTGAATTTTCAAAACAACAGAAATGAGCCAGACATGCTGTTACAGAAGCAGTGTCTTGGTGGAAGAAACTTCTCTTACTAGTAGGAAAAAAAAA
>NW_008825275.1:0-1135 GCF_000699105.1 Pygoscelis adeliae
GCGATCACAAAGAAGATCACATGAAGCCGGGGTTCACCTCATCAGGACTCATGGCAAGGTCTTGCTCTTCTAAAGGCTCTTCACTTCCACGGCATGATGCTGGTGCCGTCTTCTAGGGTCGCTGTTATGGTAGAACTAAGGTGTCTCTTCTCCCACGTCCCGAAAATGGGAGCATTGCCAGCCCCACCGTGACATTCACCCTCTTTGCTACCTCTCCTGGTGGGACATGGGAGGTCCGAGGGTAGCAGGGCATTGGGCACCGGGTGAAGCCTTTCGATGAAGAGCTGTAGGGCTTCCCATGCCATCCGAGGAGAAATGACTGAGCAGCCGCTCCTCAGGAAAGCGAACACATCTGCGCAGCATCTGTGCACCTCCGTCCTGAGCAGGAGCTGGGAGCTTGCAGAGACTCCCCAGGCAGGTGAACCTCTGCGCCCGGGACGAGGGGGAGCCGGAGGCTTGGATCCTGCCCTGCCCTGGTCCCCTCGCACCCGCAGGGCTGTCTGCTGCCGGACTCAGCCTCTTGCCGGGAACGAGACCAGGTTCTTGCTCCACTTCCAGCAGCATCCCCCCGCCGTGTCCTCAGCACGGCTCCGTGCTCTTCTGGGTTGCCTCCCAGCAGGGACCGGCCACGCTTCCAGGCCCAGAGAAGAAACCAGCCAGGTTTTGAGGCAGTCTCCGTGGGAGGAGGAGAAGACGCCTCCAAGGACACCGAGGGATAACCGGGGAGCTCAAGCAAGGTGCTCCCAAGCACGGGGTGGGGAGAAGGTAGAAGGCCAAATCCAGCAGCCCCTGCTCCCAGGGAGGCGGAGGGGGGGCTGAGAGCACGCCCCAGCTCAGTGCACGGCTAAAAGGTGGGAGCACCACACCGTGCACGAGGATGCAGTGGGGCTGGCTGCGTCCAGCGGAGCATGGCTCCGTGCTCTTCTGGGTTGCCTCCCAGCAGGGACCGGCCACGCTTCCAGGCCCAGAGAAGAAACCAGCCAGGTTTTGAGCCAGTCTCCGTGGGAGGAGGAGAAGACACCTCCAAGGACACCGAGGGATAACCGGGGAGCTCAAGCAAGGTGCTCCCAAGCACGGGGTGGGGAGAAGGTAGAAGGCCAAATCCAGCAGCCCCTGCTCCCAGGGAGGCGGAGGG
>NW_008825276.1:0-271 GCF_000699105.1 Pygoscelis adeliae
GGCAGCCCAAGGTCTATCAGTATGATTAAAAACTGAGGCAAAAAAAGCATTGAATGCCTCTGCTTTTTCTTCATGCCTCTTAGTCAGGTGACCATCTTCAACAGTTAGAAGGGTATCAGTCCAATGTTTGTTTTATTTAGACCTTGTCTTGCCATTATTGTACTTGAAAAAACCCTTCTTGTTACCTGAAACAACACTGGCCAGTTTCAATTCTGACTGAGCTTTGGCCTTTAGTGTCTTCCCCCTGCATATACCAACCACAGCTCTATCA
>NW_008825277.1:0-2701 GCF_000699105.1 Pygoscelis adeliae
GCCAAGCACTTCCCCCTCCCCGCTTCCCCCTCACAGCCTTTCCTCGGTAATTCCTTCAGAGCTCTAATGCCGTTCTGAAAAAATCTGTATTGCAGAGGAAATTTCTGCAGGGGCTTAATACCCTTTGCTGGCGGCATCTCCTGGGCCAGGGCTGGCTCTCCTCCTCCTCCTCCTCCTCCTCCTCCTCAGCATCCCCTTGCATCCCCTCCAGGGCTGGATGCGGGGAAGAAATCACAGTATTTACAGATATCCACCCAAAGGAGCGTGGTGGGAGAGGTGCCACCTTCCAACCAGCTGCTGAATCACCGCAAGAGTTTGCCAAACCAGCCGGCTAATTGCGAAGGCTTCATTTCGGCTGGATTAAGCAGCCGTGCTTTCCGCCGGGAACGCCGGTTTTGCTGAAGCAGGAATCCTAGGATCACGTTACAGCGAGTTAAGCGCCGCGATGGAGCTGCCAAGCGCTTCCCCCTCCCCGCTTCCCCCTCACAGCCTTTCCTCGGTAATTCCTTCAGAGCTCTAATGCCGTTCTGAAAAAATCTGTATTGCAGAGGAAATTTCTGCAGGGGCTTAATACCCTTTGCTGGCGGCATCTCCTGGGCCAGGGCTGGCTCTCCTCCTCCTCCTCCTCCTCCTCCTCCTCAGCATCCCCTTGCATCCCCTCCAGGGCTGGATGGAGGGTGGATGAGATGGGACAGGGGCTCTGTGTGCTACGGGCGGCTCTTTGCCTCTCTTTCAAGGCTGGAGAAGGGGGGAAAAAAAGAAAAAAAAACCAGAGCGGGCAGCCCCAGCCTGCTGCCAGCCCCACTGATGGCCCCAGCGTAGGCTTCGTTTCATTTTTTCCGGCAGAAATCCCGCCTGTGATCCCAAGCAGACACCTGGCTGGGTGACAGGCCAGAGAATTTGGCGTATAAAACCCGAGCGGACACCACGGCGCGCAGCACGGTCCTTCCCTCTGAGCAGGGCCGCTGCCTTCCCGCTGCAACGACCCGGTGCAAGGACGGGGACTGCGGTCCCCCCGGCCGAGAAGGGCGGTGGGCGAAGGGGCGTCCACGGGGCTGGCGAGGGGTGGGTGAGGCTCAGCGGTCCCAGGCATTTGCACGAGCGCCAGGGCTCACACCGGAGCCCGTCCACCCACCACAGCCCGAGATGGGGCAGCTTCGCTTTCCCGTTTCACCTGGGGAGACCTCCGAGAGGCCAGACAGCCCCGAGGAGGAACGTTCACCTGCCAGCTATCCACCTCCCAACACCCCGCCGCTCAAGTCGTCTCTTCTGCAGGCTGGACGGTGAATCAAAGGATCCCACCCCCTCCTCAGCCCGCGGCAGCTCACGGCGCCGCTCCATTAAAGCGCAGCAAAGGGAGATGCCCCCCCGGGGCCCCCTCAGCAAACTCAGTGCTCCGATGGAGAAGGGAGAGGAGCCAGCTACAACCACCGACCAGGCAGACAGGGAAGATGTTTCTCCCAGGCTTATAAGGGAGACTCGGCTATTCCGAGTCTGCTCTCTGCCTCCAGCTACAGGCAGCTCTCCATTAATCCCCCACGCGCTTTCGCTGTCCTGGGGTACCTCAAAGCACCGCTCGGGCAGCAGCCCCTGTGCCCAAAGCGGTGCCTTCCTGAGCAAACGCTGCTGCAGCGTCTGGGGAGGCACGGGGAGGCAGAGCTCCGAGGGCATCCACCACAGGCGCAAGCAGAAAGAAGAGACGCAGCCCCGCTCTTTCACCAGGGGCTTTCATCCGTGACCTTCAAAGGCTCCCTGAGATGCTCGATGTTGCTTTTTTTTTTACCTATCCAGGGAAACCGAGGCACGGGAAGAGCAGCCCAGCTGCAGGCATACGGGGAGCGGGAGCAAAGATGGGTCTTGATGAGATGGGGCCCTGCAGGGAGGTGCGAGCGCTGGTTTCCCAAGAGGGCCATGCCCTGGGGCTCGGTGGCACTCAGCAGCGGCCAGATTTTGCCATCTGAAAGGCAAAGACCACAGGGGTTTCAATGGCGACAGAGCAGGCACCCGCGCTGCCGCCCTCGCTCCCGCCGTGCAGAGGCACCCCCCATCTCTCATCACCCCCACGTTACGCTCCGGCTGCTCCTGGGAAAAGCCAGGAGGCTCGTGCAGTGCCGGCACCTGGGCAGGAGGCTTTCTTCCCATTTAGGATCCCCAAAGAGGAGCCTCCGGCTGTCTGTCTCCCCCGGTAACGCGGGGGGAGTTCAAAAAGCATCACGCGAGGGGGATACGGGCCCAGTTGGCGTATTTCTCATTAGCAGGAGCCGGGTTACGGCGAAGACCTCGGCAGTGGCTTGGGCAGAGGAAGGAGCCAGCAACTTCAGGCTGCTCTGCCCCCAGCACCCCTGGAGCGAAGGCACCTCCAGCAGCCACCGCTGGGACCTCCCGCACCGGGAGCCAGGGCTGCCCGGCAGCTCTCAGGCAGCTGCCTTCTCACATCCGATTAGTCAGGCACATGAATAAACAGAGAGGAAATTAGGGTTGCTCTTGACTGCACGCTGACTCTCCACCACCGATGCTCCGCTGCGCCTGGAGGGAAAACTCCCCCCGCCCTCCCTTTTTCTTTCTTTTATTCTTGTTTTTCTTGCTGTTGAGCAACTGCAGGCAGGGCTGCCCTCGCTCCCATCCCCGGCAGCGCTCAGGTGAGGCGCGGCGGGGGAGCTCTACCACCGGCCGGTGTCGTGGTCTCGACAGCGAGCGCGGC
>NW_008825277.1:3183-6530 GCF_000699105.1 Pygoscelis adeliae
CATGGGCTGCCGGGGAAAAGCCCTAAGGTGGCCTCCAGCACCTCCGCAAACTCTTTTGCACCGGCTGCCTCCCCTTCGCCCGGCCAGGCAAGGAGAAATAAATGTATATATCCGTACCGTAACACTGTGCAGGCGAGGCAGTGTGATTAAGGGCGAGTTACATTCTCGTCGGGGCTGGGGGGGGCGGGGGGGAAGATTTACAAGCAGTATTATGATAATCTCCTTCCTGCAGGAGGGAGGGTGGGCTCCACAATGCACTACCAGAGCCATCAAAGAAAATTGAGCGAGAGGGAGGGAGAGGGAGCGCAATTAAGCGGCCAGAGCTCAAACGAATCAAGATAGGAGAAAGGGAAGAGTCCCACTCCCTTGCATCCCTGTGCTGGGGTTCCTCTGAGCTCTGCTTTTACCCAGAGCTGCTGGACTGATTTCATTTAAGAAAAACAAACGAACAAAAGCAACCCGATAAGTCCCTCACAGCCAAACACGTTTTAGAGCAGCTAACCCAATAACTGCAGGCGCATAACTTCTGCTGGCAGGGCAAACCCAGTAGAGAGAAGCCGCCTGGGCTCCCAGCGAGCCCACCGGAGCCGGTGCCCTTCCCCACGCACCGGGCAGGAGAAGGGGGCTGCAAATCACATCAACCTTCTCCCATCCCCCCCCGGGGTCCCGAGGAACGGGGAGAGGTTTAAAACTTCTCACTTCCCTGCCGTTTTCTTGTTTATCCTGCAGCCCAGCCAGGCTGGAGGAGAGGGTGACCCGTGCCACCCCCAGCGGCATTGCCTCACCCCATGCAATGCCGGGGACGTCTCCCTGCCGCTGGGAGGGAGATCTACCGTCCCTGCTAAATCGTCACCCGGCGCTGCATACAGTAAATCCTCTTTGTTCCCCTCCACGTCCTTCTCCATCCCGGCCCACTCCCCGGTCCCCACTGGCCAGGTGGACCTTTCAATTCCCACATTTACTTTTGAAACCAAAACCTTCTCATTTTTCCCTCCCCACCCCTCGCTGTTTCTCTTACTCCCACGCTGCCGTTTATTCTCTCCTAAGCACAACTTTCCCCCGGCCTCCAACGCTTTGATGAGCGCCTTTAATAGAGGGAAGATGATGCTCCATTTGAAGGAAATGCTTTTCAAAGGCTGCCACAAAAATAGCTGATAGGCCTGACGCTTCCTCGTTTCCTTTCGCTCCTTGTAAACAAGGAAAGGAGGCTGCCGTGTCCCAGTTTAGCTGCCAGGGAGTTTCACTTCCCAGCTCCGAGGAGAAGCAGGGCAGAGAGAAAAGGAAGCTAGCAGGGACACGGCCTTGCACACACAGGCAAGACCCATGCGGGATGCGCCTCCGTCTCCTCCCGCACTCGGAAAACGTGTGCCTGCAGGTGTCCAGAGCTGCTCTGCTCACCGGGTGCCTCCCGGCTCTCGCCCGCATCCCGGCCAGGTGCCAGGCAGGGTGAGAAGCCAGCATCCTCGCTCTTCCTTTCTCTCTATCCTTGCGGCTCCCGAGGGGATGGGAAACGCCGGTGCTGCTCCTCCTGGGAAGTCCCTCGCCGGTCGCGTGCCCGCTCTGCAGCATGCAGCCTTCCCCTCTCCTGATGGGAGGGGATTATACAGCGATGCCACGGCAACGCTGCAGTTCTGCATGAGACTAAAGAGCACCTCATCCGTGTCCGGGCTGTCAAAGGACCCACAGGAAAAGATGGACCCGCCTGCGTGCAGCTCAGCCTGCTCCCGCGCCACCCAGGCTCCCTCCTGCCCTTCCCAGGGCAGCAGTATGTCTTTTGCCGGTCCCCTCCCTCCGCGGGATGAAGCTCCAGAGGCACAATAACATCCTCCTTCCCTGAAATGGCCATTGTTCTCCGTCTCCCCGGCAAACAACTGGAGCAAAGCGGACCCGTTTCATGCAGGGGAGTCTGCAGGCCCCAGAAGGGGAGAGGCGAGGAAGGGAGTCCCCAGGAGATGACAAAGAGACCCCAAAAGATTTGCTGAAATCCCCGAGGGACACGTTTCAGTGATCCCTAGCAAGATGCTAGCGGGGCGCAGCTGGCAAATGGGCAGAGAAGCTGTCTGCCCCGACGCAGCCTCCCGAAAACCTTCAGCCTGTCCCGCTGATTAAGTAGCCTCATGACATTTGCCGGTGGCACAGCAGCTTCGTATCAGCATCACGAGAGACTTGGATGGCAGTGCCTATCGCTAACTCACCAGTGTCCTTACACCGCTGTAGAGGACAGACCCACAGCATGTCTTGAAGGCGAGAGGAGTGAAGACAAGCCCGCAGAAGTCCACTCTGCTCTGCCTCGCTCGCCCCTCCGCGCTTGGCAGCCAGGAGCTGCTCATTGCCTCAACCCAAAGGAGATGATGCCGCGTCCGCAGGACACGTGGCAGAACGTGACCGTTCGCGGCCCAGTGACGGAGGAAGCCCAGGCCAGGGTACTGGTGATAAATAAGCAGACTTGAAGTAGCTTATCCGAACCCCCGGTGCCTCAACGATAGGAAAAAATCCTGCATTGCCCGAGTTGAGGGCAACGCTGCACCACAACCAGGATCAGCCAGGAGAGGAGCCGGCAAGAGCGCCGTCAGCAGCAGCTCACCCCACCACCGACGTCCGCACCGATTCCCACGGGCACCAAGAGCGCTGGCCCCCAGGAGCCAGCTCGAACCCCAGAGGAACGCTGCGTCCGATGAAACGCCGAGAGCCGCCCGAAAGCCCGGCAGGGAAAGGCCAAGCCTGTCCGTCGAAGGACCAGAGCGCTGCTCAAGGACAAAGCCGCTTGTCTGGGAACGGGCACGGCGATCTGTTCCTTGCCCAAATACTTCAAAGGGCTTAAAGCACAGTAAATAAGCACGGCTGTGCAAGAAGAAAGCAACTGGAATGAAAGACCCGATTGTGTTTTAGAGCAGCAGCCTGTCCTGGGAGCCTTCCGACACCGGAGGATGCGAGGAAGAAGTGGGTTTTTTCATCTTCTACCACAGCCTAAGCGGCAAACCCTCCCGAAGCCGAGCCCAGCTGGAGTCAGCAGTGCCAGCCCACGGCGGAGAGCGCTACAGAGAAGGGAAATTGGTTTCCAGATGAGGTGCTTGTGCTGTGCCCACAGAGCTCAGAGAAAAGGATTAGCATGTTAACCACGTAATTGAACATGAAAAACTTAGCAGGCACCTTCAAAGGCAGGCAACAAAACCCAGAGGTCACACCGCAGCACTTGCTGCGCATCTGGTTTAATTATGGGGGCTCCTCCCAGGCACTGAATCTCTCCCAGCTGCTGGATTAGTCTTTCCACAAATTGCCAGGGCTTCATTTCACCTCCTTGTGCTGCGGCCACGAGTGGATTTCCCCCCAGTTTCCCCTGCCACAGG
>NW_008825277.1:6666-27496 GCF_000699105.1 Pygoscelis adeliae
CCAGAGGCAATGCTTAACAACGAGAGCGGCTGGTCTGGGGAACCCCCGCAGCCCCTCCCGAGAGCGGCTGGCAGCAGCCAGCCGGCACAACGCCCTAACCGGCGTGATTTACAGCGCTGCGGGCAGCCCTGAAAGGGCTGGTCCATCCAAGAACGGCACAAACCTCTGCTGATCGCTTCTGGGTGCCGGCCAGGGAGAAGTCTGCATCTAAAGCATCCTCCTGCCTCCGCTGTAGAGCTCCAGAGGTGCTGAGGAATCGCTCCACGGTCAGCTGTACGTGCCCGCCACGCAGGCGGGGCTGTGCAAGCCCTCAGAGTAACTTCTAACGAAAGCCTTTTCCAAAGGCGCTTACCACCAGGTTTGCCACCCGCCTTCGTGAGCGCTGCTACCGCAGCGTCCGCGCCGCTTCTTCCCTCAGCGCTACCACTCAAAACTCGCTAAACCCTGCGGGTGGGCAAGAACCACAGTCGAGGAAAGAGCAAAAAAGCCGCCCCAAACTCATCCTCCCGAAGGAGGGAGTCGCTGCTCTGCGCACACACAGCCTGCGGACCGAGGGCAAATCCTCGGAGGAAAGCAGGCTCTGGAAAGAAGAGACGTGGCGTTAACAGAGCAGGAGTCACCGGCGTGCTGAAGGAGGCAGGGGACAGGCAAGAGGCACCGCAGGCGGGAAGGAGAGCGGCTCTGACAGCCGGTGTCCCCGGGCGCGACGGTGACCAACAGCGCTACCTCCAGCATAGTCTCCCTGCGCCACCCCCGGCTGCAGCCTCGCCCAAGAGCTATACCCGCAGACGCCGGCTGCCCTCGGTCGTCTGCTCTACCTTCCTGTGATGCTTCCCAAACAGGCAGACGCTGGTAACGCGTCCACGTGCAGCTCCGCTCCAAGACGGAGGTGCGTGTTTTTAGCCTGTTACGACAGTTTTGGCAGCAAAGAGTTGATGGGGTTCGGTTGGTTGTTTGATTTTTTTTTTTTTTAAACCCTGAATTTCTTTCTGCAGCAAACAAGGGAGAAGGTCCTAGTTTACTTCATTAAAGAAATCTTCAAAGGCCACCCTGCACCTCCAAAAGATTCCCAGCCACCGGCAGCACAGCAAAACCAGGCATGTTTAATTATTTAAGCACCTACGCCTGCACTCCCCCACTGATGTTGCCAGCTCAACTTCTGCCAAGAAAGACGCTTCCCAGCACGGAGGATCAGGTGCAAAAACGAACGCAGAGAGGCCGTGAAGGCTACCGAGGGAGCGAGAGCCGGGCAGGGCGGCTGCCTGCGACATGCTGCACGGGTCCACCTCGGGGACGGGCAGGGCGCTGGGCGGCGGCGAGCCCGGTCTCACCGGCACCGCACCCCGCCGCCGCGCGTAAGGCGGAGCAGTTGTAGGGGTGGCAGCAATGGGAGCTGGCTAGAGCGGTGCGTATCGCAGGCAAGCTCATGCACGGGTTAGTATTACAGCCGGTGACCCCATCACCCCACGCAGAGTACCTTGGAATAACCTACTTTGAAGTCTCAAATGCAGATAGGTCTTCTGCCCTGGGCTTGAGGCTAAACCAGCAAAATAAAATGAACAACAACAACAAAAAAAAATCCTCTGTGATACGAGCAACGTCAGGTCATTTGTGCAATCTGTACAGTTTGCCCGGAGCGCTGAAGTGATCAGCAGCCTCCAGGTGGGGCAGAGGGTTGGTATTATTTAAGTGTTGCCGAACTGCTATCCCATTTCCAGTGTCTCGCATTTTCCCTTTCCATCACAACTGCAAAGACAAAAGCCCTCCTGACCTGCTGGTGGCACGAACAAAAGCAGTCTGTAATTTTATTCTGATGTGCTCCACTAATAGACTATTATTTAAAAGCCTTTGCTTCTCCAGCTGAGACGCAGGAGCCGGGCAGCCTCGGTCCCCTCCTGAAGGGAGGGGGACAGGACAAGACTCCAGCTTCAAAGGAACGAAGACTGACCGCACGGTCCCAATTACAGCGATGAGCCCTGACAGACATCGAAATGATTGCCCGGCCACCTTCTTTAAGTGAGACAAATGGGACCGTCAGCTCTCCATGAACTCGTCTCTGTCAGAAGTGAAAATTCAGCATTTTCCTTTTAAACTGAGGACTCTGAGCACGGAGACAAAACCTACCAAAACCTACTGGGAGAAGAAATGTCTTCAGATTCTACGATGACAAAAGGGTCTGTGAAGATTTTTATATTCTCCGCTCTGGAGGGACAGGAACCTGAATAGCTCAGGGCTAGCACGGGGAAACTGGGAAGGGAGACACGCTGGATTCATTTTCCTGCCCCAATTCTGTGATCGTAAACTCCCAGCCACGGAAGTCGACATGAACCGAATTTTCAAATCCTTTCAGACGTTAACTCGCAGCTGGGAGCAGTGAAGACATAAGGATTTGTTTTTAAAACCTGGAGTTGTTACCACAACCTGCGTCCCGTGCCACACAGATTTCCGAGTCCTTCACAAGGACAGCCGCTAGCAGAAAGCCAGCTGGGTAAAAGCCTTTGCAGGGCAAAAGCCTTTGCAGGTGAGTGAGGCTGACCACTGCATCCCACCGTACCGATTATGGATGTGCCCCCAAGGCCCTCGTTACACTCAGCCCAGCTGGGAGAACAGCAGAGCTACTAAGCAGAAGGAAGAGAACTGGATGTACAAATAAAGAACGGGCTTTGTTGTGACCCCTGGGCTAGCAGACCCAGCCATCCTAACTTTTTTGGCTAAGCATTCATCCCAAACACATTTCTAGAGGCAGGTGGTTCCAGGGTCCGCGGCACAGGGAGCAGATACCTCACACACACCCTGCTAGCGAAAGATTTTGCTGTTAGCATTTGAAGCTGCACTACAGGTTGCTCGAGAACGGATTAAAAGAGAGGATGAGGCTTTTGGCTTTTTCTACTGAGAGCCCGTAAGTCGGGAGTATTTTTGCCGTTATTATTCACCAGCCAAGCTCAAGACTGCTTCCTTGCAATGCCTTTAGGGAATGGCTGCAATAGGCAGGTAGGGCTTTTCTGTTCCTGGGGTCACGAGGGTAGCAGATCCCTTCTAACAGCATCCCTGCACAGCTTCTGTTAAGGTTCAGCAAGACCTTCAAACCTCGAGAGCTTTGCATCCCCTCGCACGGCACTGAAGAGACAAGGCTTGGCTGCGGCAAATACAAACCAGGAGCCACCAGAAGCTGAAATTCTCTGCACCCCGATTCAAAGCTAAGCAGCCGGGGAAGAAAGCCTAGGTCAAACAATTTTATTATAACAACTTGTGCAAAAGCTAAACCAAATGGAAGGGTTATTTCGTTGTTGTTTTTAAAGGATTTCATCAGGCGAGATACAAACTGGAGCCCTCCGATACCTTTTTAATAGTGTTGTGCTTGCTGTTGCCTCGGCTGGCATTCTCGTTGTGCAATATATCCAGAGCTGTCTCTCTCTCCTTTAGCTTCAGTGCCTCAATTTCTGTCTTCAGCTCGTTCAGCTGCTCCTGCAGGTGCTTGCTTTTCTCCATGTACTCTACCCTAGCACACACAAGAGAGTCCTGGGTTAGCACCGGCCAGCTGCACGTGGTGACATGATACCGTGGCAGCCGATAACGGAATTATAACAGCAAAACCTTATCTTCATCACCTCTAGAGTGTGGAACTGACGACGTTCGTTTACAGCATACAGTAAACTACTCCGAGCAACGACTTGTTCGTTATTAAAAAGAGGACCCAGACAGCTGACCCACGAACAAAACTGTAAGTTACGTTACTATAAAAAAATAAAGCCAAACTGGAGCTGCTGGATGGTATTTGTCAGTCCCCGTTCCTGAGTGAAGCTGCACCACGACACGGGTTAACATTACGCAGTTTCAGTCTACGAGATAGCGGAAAGGCACGAATCCTTCCAGGAAGGAAGGACCCTGATGTACTGACTTCTCATGTTTTAGAGGGATTTAGCTTGTAAGCCGTGTGGGAGCAAGCACTGCCCCCAAAATGTCAGGTATCTTTCAGACACACAGCATCCCTGGGAGAGAGAAAGGTCTCCCAGAAGAAACAGAAAAAAAGAAAAAAAAAAACCCCAAACCCAGCCATTCTCAGAACTCGGCCCTAACTGCCTTCCACGATGAAGCATCGACTGGAGAAAAATCACACCATGCCAGCCTTGTACTTGTGATTAAACACCGAGACCCAGGTCAAAGTACCAGCAGACTAACAAGAACCTTTTCAGAGTGCCAAAATTTGTAGCAGGGTTTATCTCAGCACCCGAGGAACACAAAGAGTCCCGGAGCAGTCAGCGAAAGCATGTTATTGCTTTCAGCATTTGGCAGAGCCAAGCTCTTCCTGCTTAGGAGAGTGGGATGACCTAGTTAGCAACCTGGGTACAGAACCAGGAATTATCCTGTTATTTTCAGCTTCTATCTTTCTCCTTCTAGCTTTAGGAAAAGTTTTTAACCCCTGTCTCTAGCATAGTGGTCTGTTATTTCATACACGGGAGAGGGCACTCAGCAGAGGCAGAATGAACCACCCTCTGGGATCACGGGGCATCTCATTCCAGCCCCAGGAAGTTTTGGCCGGAGCGCTATGGCAGAGCCCTTCTAGCTTTGATCTACTACCCAATCAACGAACAAAGCACATTATTACTACAGAGACTAAAATCTGATCCGCTTTGATTTCTGCTAAATTTATAATTTTGAAGGCTACACTTACACCCTCAGGAAAACACAAGATCAAAGCTCACAATCACATCCAAACTTGTTTGCACACGCTTTTTATATATACATAAACATGACACAGATTCCAAGAAAAAGGGGTTAAAGCCCTAACGCGGGACCTTAGCACAGACTCCAGCTATCTTTACCTTCTCTGGACACACCGCAAATGCACGAGCGCCGGCCTGCAGTAGTTCAGCACACCAGCAGTCGGACCGCTGTTAACTCTTTCTACCAACACGGACAATTCGAGCCTAACCAAGAGCCGGGTTAACCACACGGAGAGGAACTGACTGGTGCAGGGCTCAGCGTGCTTAAACCCGCCTTTAAGCAGGCAGCTGGGATGCATTTGTGACACCAGGTCCCCACCCAGAGAAACGGTCAACCAGCAGCTACATCATGCTCTGGGCAGAGCTACTGACGACCTGGTAAACGCGAACCCAAAAGATTCCTCCCCCTTTCACCTCACACCGGTGCTCGTCTGGAACGTAAAAGCCACATTCAGCCCCGGTGCAATTCCGCCCGCTGCAACCGAGGCGCAAATCCCAGCCCTGGCCCGGACTGGACGCATGCCACGTACTTCTCTTTCTCGATTTCCATTGAAAGCCTCTTCATGTCCGTATCTTTGAAGTCAAAGGACAGGCTCTCGCTGATGAGGTTGAAGCTTGGCAGGTCGGTAGGCAGTGCTGTCGTACTTGAGTTCATGGACTGCTAAAGAGAGAGAGTACAAATTAATCACTTTTGGCCACAAAAGTGTTCCTACAGCACATGTTCTGCAACACGGAGGTAAAATCAGAGCGACACCTAAGCACGCAGTACAAGGTGCTACTTACTAATGCTGTAATAAGGTCCTGATCTGCTACTCTCACAGGTAACCACACGCTCTTCTTGGAGTTGGGTGTATTCTGCCTTGCAGTGGTGCTGAACTGGAAGGATCTCATCATTTGCACGGGGAAAGGGCGGGGGCACATGTACTCCTGACGCCACACAGCCCACAACCCCATCTGTCTGAACCAGCCTCAAGCTTTCTGGAGAGCAGACTACGAGGCTCCTCTTCAGCTGGTGACTTTTTAACATGGAAGACGGCAGGCACTCCAAGGCGCTGCAGAAGCAGAGCAGCAAACAAGGCCAGCGTCCCAAGCACCAGATCAGCCTGAAGATCCCCTTGCTCCATTCCCAATTTGCTCTTCAATTCAGAGCTATTGCTCCTCTGGGACCCTGCTCTTTGTGGTCGTGAAGAGGAGAGAAAACACCACCTGCCTTCAGAATCTATTGACAGAACGTCGTAAAAATCTAGGTTTTATCACTGCTGTGCCACTTAAAACCACGCCGGTCAGAAGCTGCCTCTTGGGAGACATCCGATGGCTATTTAACATTAAATCAAATTTAAAAAGTGCAAGCTGTGAACAGGGGCAACGTGAGACCCTGTACGACAGCGGAGTCCTGCACCCCACTGCTCCCCACAGTGTGAGCAAAGAACAACGTAACCCCAAGGGTTAACTTGGGATGCGGTTTCAGTAAGGTCCACGGAGACTCACTGATACATTTTTCTCTCCGCAGTAATTTACAGTTCCAAGTGTTTAGGAACCACTGCCAGACTCAGTTGGAAATGCAGAGAGAACATAGGGAATCACTCATATCGCACCTGAGCGAGGATTTGGGACTTTCTTCCTCCTGCACAATGCTGTGATACCCCCCTCTGACACATGCCGCCAGGCCCTTGGATTTTATCTCGCCCTAAAAAAAAAATGACCCGTCTCTCGGTCAAAAATTCTGTCACACCACTAATAAATGGGCTCATTACCAGCAGAGGAAAAGCATCCTGACTCAAATCATCACTCTGCTCTTGTAATACGTTAGGTGAGGTCGCAAGCAGTGGCACACGTCAAGGATGGCACAGCGGCTTCAGATGGCAGACTGTGCGTGTGGATCTGAGTCAGAACTGCTGCCAGCGTGCTCAGCCCCCCGCTTTGGATACGAGAAATCCAGCCCGGCATCCAAAAGGTCACCCACCTCTCCGCTAGATGCTCCTTCTTGCTTTAAGGGATTCTTGTAGTGAAAAAAACGTGCCCAAACCAGCCTGGACTGGGGGACGGCAGGAGGCGGTGCTGCAGAGACAGGCTGCTCTGGCAGCACACACCAAAAGCCGGAGGGATGGTTCCAGGGCACCTGTCCCAACAGACGAGATCTTGAGCTTCTTTCCCTCATTCCTCCTATTCGGGATACCCCAGGGACTGTTTGCAGCTAGCTCTGCTTCAACAAGAACCGCCAGTGCCAGGGCGGTGACAGATTTACTCTGCACAATAACCTGCCTCTTCCCTCACCGCCAGCCTGGAATTCACAAACAGCCAGGGCTCGTCCCCTGCTCGCTCTTCAGCTGGACAGACCCGAGAGGGACGACATTTCATTTACCCTGCAGAGGCGAAGCTGGGACGCAAACACCTAGTACAAGGATAAACAAGGCGGCACCCGAAACTGCACTGCTCGGTCTGGCTGGAGCGTTGCAGGTAAGTTAGACACACACGACAAGGAAACACGATTTCTTACTCCCCTCTGCGATTGCTGCTAGCGCAGAACACAGCCGCATTAATTCTGGAGCAGGCGCTGAAAGGGGCAGCTGAGTACCTAAATTCCAGTCTTGGAGGAAAGGGGACAGGTCTGCCAAAGCACTTAACTGATTTAAATACTTGCCTCACATTGACATTCAAGTCCCTTCCCTGTAAGGCGCACAGGTGTTTGCAAAGCCCTTCCCGCGTGAGGTTCTATGATCTCGGCTGTGCCGGGGAGCCAGGATCATCAGAACCAGCCTGCTGGCCTTCAAACAACCTTCCGCATTTTTTTTAAGCACAAGCTTGTTGGGTTTTATTTAAAAAAAACACCCCAAACAGCAGCAGTAACGGTTGAGCAGGAATTTCAGTTGCTGCAATCATTAAGTCCAGATGCCAATTTGTCAGGGTTACCACAGCCACTTCCTCGCCTTTCCTCAGGACCGCTCTTTCATGAAGCAACGAAAAATTGGTGAAGTCAGAGAGCAGCAGCAGTGAGGAAGAGTAAGGGAAGAGCAAAGGGCATGCTGCGGGCTTTCAAAGGCACGGGCTTAGTGTCTGGAGCAAAGCATTTCCCTGCCATTTGCAATAATCCCGGGCAAGCCTTGCACAAGGTGCAGAGATTTTTAATCCAGGGGTGTCACTGGGACACGGGATGATGAAAGGGGACACAGACCTTTTCCTTATGTGTTTCCTCACCTGGAACAAACTGCATAACCCTGTTACTGCACTAAAGCGATTTCCTGCAGTTAACAGAGGCAAGCACGACGCTGACAGCGGTCATCCCTCTGGAGCATAGAGCAAGCGAGACAGACGATATGGAGGAAGCACAGAACAAGTCATGTCACGAGGCTTCCCCCGCAGGGAGAGCTCCTCCTGCTGCTGCCACTGCCTTTACTTAGCTGCTGAAGAATTTGGGCAAGCCCAAGACAGCCGCTTACTGCTTCCAGAGGATCAGAGAAGAGATGACTGCCTTTAGTCCTGCCACGAGTGATACCTGAAGGGCAATGGAGGAGGCAAAGAGCCACTGCCAAGTCAGTAAAGAATGAATCGTTCTCCCAGGCCTGACGGCCTGAGACTCGGATTCACGTCGTCATCTTTCTCATGCATCACCTACCAGTCCCATCACAAAAGCAGCTTGGGCTTCAAGGACTAAAAAGACACCAAAACAAGCTTTAAAGAACCAGGATGGGAGACTGAAAAGTTACAAGAGAAAAAAATAACCGTTTCTTGCCTTTTCTGCAACACATACATCCACTCCCCCTCTCCTCTCCTGCTTTTGTTCCCCCCGAGGGAAGTCCTGTCTAGTTCTCAGTGCCGGGGGACGACACAGCACAAGTACGGGGACCACAGAAGAGAACAAGCTCAGCGTTACACCCTCATTAAGGAAGAGAGGAGCTGGAATCCTGCGCCATTTGGCAGAGCTGCCATTCACCTGAGGGACACGAGCCTCCCAACAGCAGCTTTCAAAACTGCTTCATCCCCCAGGCCACCCGGGGCTCATTCCCTCCCTCGGGCTGCGTTCGCCCGCCGGGTGCCTCTGCGCGCTGGCAGGGGCTGCAGGCTCGCCCGAAGCAGGGGAGGCAGGCTCGCCCGAATCCAGCTCTTCGAGGTGGTGCGCGCAGGATCTCGGCACACCTCACTCGTCTGCCCCAAACACGCAGGCAGCAGAGCGATGAGAGAGGCCGCAGGGGAAGGGAGAAGCGAGACCGGCGTAACAGGGGACGGGAGGGCCAGCAAGGTGTCGTCACCCGCATATGGGCACAACGGTCAGGCTTGCACCCTCCTGACCTCAGAAAACAACAGCCGGAGAGTCTGTGAGACACGGCAGGGCTACCAGAGGGGCAGGAGGAGCGGCAGCCGCACGAGGGGACCCTGCCACCTAACTGGGGAGGAAAAAAACATGTCCCCTTCTCCCCTGGCACCGGCAGCCGCGTCAGAAGGGCCAAGGCTCTTTAGGGAAGGGAGAGGACGCAGTGCCCTGTGTCTGGACAAGGCGGTTCTGCGTGGATTGCCTCCAGGCAGATGCAGCTGGAGGGGTGGAGCTGAGCTCCATGCGGTCCTGCAGCATTCCCGCTAATGAGGCTTTAACTCCGCAGGCAGGAACCCAGCCACGCCGCTGCCCGCCAGCACAGGCACGGGGGTTTACGCAGAAGGGCTCGCTAGCTGTGGTTCTGCTGGCTCGACTGAGGACGGACACAGCAACACGAGGGAGCACGGACGTGTAAGAGCTGCCCAAACATCAGCACTGATGGAGCCACGCAGCAGAGTTACAATGAGGGCACTCCACCCTGTGCACAAGTTAAACCCAGGATTAAAGAACTGGTGGGTCCCAGAAACCTAGAGACTTGTAAAATAAGGAGCGCTCCAAAGCTAAGCTTGATAAAGCACTGAGGTAGCTAGCACCTGAGTGAGCGTCCCACGGCTAAGAGCACCTGGCTATTTTCCATCACTGCCGTTTTTAAAAGCTTCTGAACATTTTTGCAGGGAATTTCAGAGAATCCGGATGAAAAGTTACTTCATCTCAAGCCCTCTTCAATCTGCTCCTCAAAAGTTTCCAGAGGAGGGGGGAAGGCGCCTGCAGGTACAAATTAAAACTTCAGTACTAGACGGGTCCATAACTCCCGCGTACATCTGTTGAGCCTACCCCTGAAGCCGGCGAGCTCTTCCCCCTTCACCCCTCAGGACAGCGAGGCAGCCGAGCCAGCAGCCGTGGCAGGCGTGAGCTGCGGGGAGGGGAGCACTCGATGGGTTTTGCAGGCCCTGCAGCACAGTTAGAGAAGTTGAGGAAAGGAACCGCCAGACAGATCAGAGCGATGGTCATTTAATCTGGCGTTTCAGTCCCCGGCAGCAACCGGTACCAGATGCTTCAGAGGAAGGTGTGAAATCCCCTTAATGGGCAATTATGGAACAATCTCCCCTTCAAGGAAGTTTTTTTTCCAGCACATAGAGGCACAGTGTCCAGTTTGTGCCCAAAGAATGCATTTACACGTTCTGAACAATGTTTATCCCACCTAACAAGGACATCCTCCGTTTCATAAGTATTTAACCCTATTTCAAAGGCTATCGCCGAGCTGGTACACTCCACACGTGCCAGCAAAGCATGGCTCTGACATGGTTGTTAAATTGGTTTAAAGTGTGCTGTCTTTAATTTCACCAGCAGCTCCCTTGCTCTTGTAGCATGAGAATCACAGAATCATGAAGGTTGGAAGAGACCTCCAAGATCATCGAGTCCAACCGTCGACCCAACACCCCCATGCCCACTAAACCATGTCCCTCAGCGCCTCATCTACCCGTCTTTTAAATACCTCCAGGGATGGTGACTCCACCACTTCCCTGGGCAGCCTGTTCCAATGTTTAACCACTCTTTCAGAAAAGAAATTTTTCCTCACGTCCAATCTAAACCTCCCCTGGCACAACTTGAGGCCGTTTCCTCTCGTCCTAAAAACTAAAAAGAGCAAAGCGATCTCCTGCTGGGTGGGGTGCCTGGATGAAAAGGGCAAGCACTGCTAAGGGTTTCCGAGCAGCTGCTAAGCGATGCAATGAGACAGCTCATACTCCTCCACCGACGGGATGGAGATACAAGACTCCTCCAGGCTACAGAGGAGGGCACGTTCACCGGCTGGGAACCGGGGATTACAATACAGAACGCTCTTACCGTGTAGGACGACTTGCTGGTGATCTCCAAAAGCTTCTGCTTTGCTCTCCGCTCAGACTCGCGAGCCTCCTGAAGGTCTTGCTTTAGCTGATCGGCCTCCTTCGCCCTACAAAGAAAAATAGCAAATGGCAAATATCAGACTGAAGTTGAGAGGAATGATTAGATGGAGAAGCAGGATTACAGTGTAGGTGCAGAATAGGTTGATATTCGTCCCGCCACAAGACCTAAACTAAGACATCATTTGAGCAAGGGAAACGCCAGAACCTCTGACATGTGGGATGTTTTAATTAGCACAAAAATCCAAGCCACAGAAGGGCGGCTCTGACACGGGCTCTGCGTGATCATCAGTGAGCAAGGCTAAGGGCTGGAGAAGCGTACCGAGATGCCAGAATGGGGAGAACGACTTCAGAAGTTAAGCTCAGACTTACAGCAGGAGAGGCAGTTTTCTGACAAGAAAGCCTCTACTAACGATTGTTTACTACATTCAAAAAGGAAAAAAGCCCCCAAGGTCACACACCTTTGCCTACTCGCAGGGCCCAGCAATTCTAAAACTAGTATTTACCCTTGAGCCTGAAGGACCACCCCCCCACACACAAGGAGAAAGCCACAGGAGGGAAGGAAGCTTTCTCTGCCGGACTGAAATTTGAGTGGAGACCAAGGCAAGAAGAGATGGACAAGGGCAGCGTTCATCCAAGCAGAAGGGCTGACACCAAGCAAGCTCTCACACGGAAAGGAGTAATCAGTCGGAAGGAAACAAGAATGATCTTTTACTTGCTCGCTACCAAGCGCACCATGGGACCTGGGCTCTGGTATCAAGAGGATGGAAACACCAGTTTTAACAAGAAGCAAGGACTCCAGGAGCTAGGGAGACCTCAAGGCTAACCTGAAACAGAGACCTCACGACTGGTAAGGAGAACTAAACAACTAAGAGGTAAATAGAGGAATAAAAGGAAAATAGGGAATGTAGATCTACCATCCAGAAGAAAAAAAAACCACCCAAGCGTTATTAACGTTGTCAAATACTTCAGGGAACACAGCGGGTGTTTGCAGAAATCACCCAAAAGTAGAGCTGGCTTCCACTGCTGCTAGCACTCTGCCTTCCGCGCCCTGACAAGGACCACAGTACCTTCTCCCCCGCTAGCTGACAGCCCCTTTCCCTGCTGCTCTCACCACAGTATCTCTCCCAAAGAAGGCTTCAGAGAAGGGTCTCCAGCTCCAATCCAGGGAAAGATCAGGGCCACCACTGCTCTACCGGCACCGTTTCCCACTCGGGGACAGCCCAGCTGTAGCAAACAGCGAGATGGAGAGAGAAACCAGCTGGGCCTCGGGGCCATTTGCTGCTGTACGTGCACGGGAGGCCAAGGGCTCACTGCAAACCGTTGGATGGACTAACTCAAGGCATGAGCCACTCTTTCAGCTAAGTCAGAAGGGGGTTGGAAAGCAAAGCAGAGGCAGCTGCAAGGTTGTACCCTCTGACCTCCTCTCCGACTCCTCCGCCATTTTCAGTGCCAACATCTCTGCCTCTAGCACCTTCTGTTCCATCAGTCGCTTCTCCTCCTCCGTCCGGATGGCCGTGGCTTTGATTCGCTGCATCTCCTGTTCAGCCTCAGCTGCTTTCTGAGCCAGGAGCTTGGCCTCCTCCTCCGTGATCTGAGCCTTCTCAGCCAGCAAGTCTGCTGTCTCTTCAGACCTCATCTGAGAATTAAGGCACATTAAGTCATCAAGCGCACTGAATGTCTCCGCGAATGTGCTTACAAACCCCGCAGCAGGGCCCTGGGCTGCTCGCTCCACATGGCCCATAAAGTCCCTCCCTTCCATGAGAGCCTGCAGCCTTCAGCAGCCAAGACCTGGATGTGCCCAGGCTCTGTCCCAAATCCTCCTCCTCCGTGCTCCTGCCACAGCAGGCTAGCAGGATGAAATCAACTCCATCCAGCCTTCTGATCACCGTCCACCAGCAGCAGTTTGAGAACAGCCGTAGGACAGTCACAGTGTGCTTCCTAAAATGCTTCAGCAGTGGAAAGGGTGAGGAACAGCTGCAGTGCCTCGGGAAACAACCTCCCAGAGACTCACCAGAGCCTCGTTGGCCATCGTTGCCTCTTCCTTTAACTGCATCAATCTTCTCTCCAGCTCATCCCTCGTCCTCTCAGCCTCTTCTCTCATTTGCTTCTCTCGGGCCAGGCGCTGCCGTTCCATCTAGGAAAAAGGTATTGGGGAAAGCGAGGAGAAATAACACACATTAGGAAGGCTTTCCGTAGTATGAGAAAGGGTCACTACGTGGGGGCTAGAGCACAGGACTGCACTGCTGCCTCCTCTCTGCTTATCAACATGGGGAACTTCACTACATGGGGGTGATCTGATGCACCCCGCTCCCTTGAAGAGTGCCATTCCCAAGACAATCCCCTATCCTCTGATCAGGCAGCTACCCACAGCGCTGCCCCACAAGCTGCCTGCCGGTGGTTACGTCCCCACAGTACCCTCCTACGCCGACTCACAGGGCGGACTCAGACAGGTAGGGTCCCAAGAGCTCCAGCTATACCTAGAGGTTCTTACCGCAAGTTGAACTGACGGCAAGACTGGGCTTAAGGGCAGTCTGAGGGCGTCTTCGAAATATCAAATATAGACACACCGCAAGGCAGGAGTTTGAAGGACGTGGATAGCTGCTACTTTTGATCAGACATCTAACCCAGCATGCTGGAAACTTCACTTCCAGTCATTTATAGGGCAGGTCACAAAGAGCGACCACCCCTGTCAATTCCTAGGTATGACGAACTCTCTCCCTCCAGCTCCGTCTGCAGGAAATAGCAATGCTTCTCCGGGAGGGGAAGATCCAAGCTACGCTGAGACAGCCCACCAGAACCCTGCCACCTCTTCCCAGAAGATGCTCAGAGTGCTGTGCAGACAGAGCGTGCCCAACAACTGCCTCTCCGCTAGCCAAGCGACCAAAGGGAGCCGTCGGGCTAATTAACACACCAAGTTTAAGCACTCCAGTACGACAGAGATGGATGCATTATAAATATCCACGCTACAGCAAGGACTTACAGCACTGCACAGGCCACCTGCTGGGTTTAATAAGGGAAATAAGTGTGACGACACATTTCTCCACTCCTTGGACACCAACTGTGCTCTGAAAGCGGGACGCCCACTGCTCTAACAGCTCCGCTTCCTTCTATTAAAGGTTCCCCTCATTAATTATCATTACGATCTGCATCCCGCTCAGGACTTCCATTAACAAGAATTCCCGATATAAAAGGACTATCTGGAACCAGTTAACAATGGTGAATCCTATGGAGGGAGGAGAGAGAGCAGGCGAGACAGCACGGTGGCTAGCTCAGGAGAGGGCAGCCAACCCAAGCAGAAGCCCCACCTTTCCCACAGAGCACACGTGCTCCGGATTTGAGAGCTCACGCGAAGCGATAGGCTTCCGCGCACTCTCAGTGCCCGTGGGCCACCTCCCTCACCCCTCCCAGCAGCCCACCTAAGCACGCGATCTCAGCTCTTGCTGGTGTCGTTCAAATGCACCAAAACCTCACAAGATGGCGAAACCTGTCCCTGAAGCCACCAGCGCTTGGACACCACGCTGCTCCTTCCAAGTAGGACCTTTTGGCTCCACTAATGCCAACTCCTCACCGAGCAGAGGAATCCCGGCGGGAAGCAAGAAGCCCCTCTTCCCCAGAGGAGCTGGCCTGGCTGCCCTCGTAGTGACTCACGTCCTGGCCTCTCCTGCCACCCCGCAAGCTACGGGAAGGAGAACTGCTTCAGGAGGTGCCTGCAAGACAAGCCGCATCACACCTCCAGGCCAGCTGAGCACCTCAACCCCAACTTCAGCACCATGCAGGAACCTCTGTGGACACGCTCGAATCCATTAACTTAGCAGTCCCTCGAGCATAAGGCTCTCCTGGGTGCGAGTGACTGCTTTGGTTTCTTCTGCTGCTATCTAGCGGTTTTATTGCGCAAGGGACATTTATATTCTAAGCACCGGTACTCAGATTAGCTGTGCAAGTTTCAGTGAGTAGAAAAGGTCTACGAGCAGAAAACAATGATTCATACAATCCAATATGCTGATATATGCTCATCGGCTACACGCTGCTGCCTCCAAAGAGCCATTTTTGCCGCCCGGGCTGGCCTGCGGCAGATAAAGGAGGCCAGCACCGAATTAGCATGCAGGCTGCGCACCCCGAAATGTCGGTGTGCATTCCATCACCATGTAATTAGAAAATGAGGTGAAGAACTACGGCAAAGCACGGCTCCCCCTCACAGCCCCTGCTTTAACTACAAGCAACTACCCCAACACACTACATCTTTCCAGCTGCGGCGCCCAGGCATGAACCGAGGCAGGGAAGATGCACACGCACTTGCAGGACACCCAGATTAGCTCTTCCCTCCCGTCCTCCCAGTTTTGCTCCTGAGCGTGGGGGCTGGACTCGGGCTGCCAGGCTGCCATCAACCTGCAGAGCCAAGTTGAGAATGACCGGTGAGGTGGGAGGAGGCTACTAAAAAAAAGAGACCTTCAGCTGGACCGTCCCTCAAAGCTGCTCCACGTGCTTGATGCCAGCCTGGAGACTGCTCCTTCCCAAGTTCATTTGCATTTCTGATTTTGGCTCATGCTCTAGTTATACGAGATGTCTCTCACCTGCTTCCTGGCCTTCTCCTCCCTGGCCTGCGCTTTCATCTGCTGGACCTCCAACGAGTCTGCCTTTCTCCTCCTCATGAAGAGGTCGTGGTTTCCAATACACAGCTGAAGAATCTATTCCAGTCAAGGGTGAAGAGCGGAGAGAAACAGCTGTACGCATGATGACGATGAGGTGGTTTGTATTCTCGACACACAAAAACACCAGAACGGCTTTGGTGCTTGTAAGCACTTCCTCCCACTGATCTCAAACCCTCTCATACCCCTGAGGGGCAGGGAGCCAAGGCACAGCCAAGTCCCATCCCAAACACCGCCTCCCGGGCTACCAGCTCTGCAGGGACCAATTTTCTGCTTTCTGTGCATCCAGCACAGCACGGTTCCGGCAAGTTTTATACCAGCTCTAAAAAGGCATTAGGCTAAATAATGAAACAAAGACTTCTACAGCTCTGACTGCTTCCCTGGTTCTCACTGCCCCCTTTCTTTAGGTTCAGGATGAATTTGCACCTTCTCCCAGCTGCACGTTTAAAGCATTGAGATGGAAAAAAAAAAAAAAAAGGAAAACCACTTTCCATCTTGGACAAACAGGAAGGCTTATCAAAAACTTCCTTGGACATCTTCAGATACCTTTGCTGAAGGGTTTTGAGCATCAGTTTGGTTTTCTCTGGTACTCAAGGAGGACAAGGAAGGCGGCAATACTAGAGGAGGGTTAGCAAAGGGGTGGGCACACAGAAGAGCGAAAGCTCTTTTCAGCAGTGAAGCAGGTTTCTAAACTCGGTTTCTTTTCTAAAAGACTGATTCACATGCCCATCTTCCATTTCACAAGTCACGAATGACTTCTCTGGAGTCAGAGGAGCTTCAGCACTATGACCCTGACGAGCGCAGTGAATGAGGCCTTTGCCAGGAGGCCCCACTTCCCTACGGCACGTGAAGTACACGACAGCCTATAACCAGGACCGCAAAGGTCCCTCGTGCGCCTTAACAACGGTGCACAGCTACTACAGAATCTGGATCAAAGCTCCTCCAGATACCAAATCCAGAACACTAGCTAAAGCTGGTCTCTAACACAGACGCTGAACCGGACAGCTCAACGTAGCCCGCTCCATCCTCGTACAAGGAGAGCATCCTCAGAGGGGACCAGCCTAGGAAAAGCCGGGACTGAGGCTCCGATAACGGTGCATCCCAAAACAGGGAGATCTACATCGCGGGACAGAACGGAAAAGATCCGCAGGAGAAGAAAGGGGTTCTGGAGAAAAGATGGGGTGACGAGAAAGTTTTACTTACTAAGTGCTTCTGCCATGCAGGTCAGCTGTAACCCGAGAGCTCAGAAAGGGAGCACAAAAACAGGAGAGGGGGGAGAGGTTCTGTGAAGGAGCTTGACTTGAGCTTCCCCCTTCTCTTCTAGAGGCTACGACCGAGTAGTAACTGCTCTACCAAATCACATCTACAGTCCAGCCAGGCCAGCACGCTCCCTCCGACTGCTCGAAGGAAAAGAACATTGGCTCGTACTGCCTGCAGAAACTACTGCTGCAGGCAATAAAAATTACTCTGTAGACTTACCAGCTTATTCACACGCAGCTTTGATGAATTGAATTTAAAAACATCAATCTTTTTGTCCAATGGCTTAATCGTAAACTGCAAAGGAAAAAATAAAGAGGGAGAGAGTTATCAGAGAGCGATGCATTTAATAAAACCACAGCTATAAAAGTCTTGCTGAAAGCTTTGGCTCAGAGGAGGTCAGCAGTGTCAGACAAACAAGGCTGAGAGCTGTCCCCATGGCTTTTCGCCAAGCAAGAGAACTCGTATCAAAAGCAACCAAGGAGACAACTGTTCCTCCGGTCAGAAAAACGCGAGTGCCACAGAAGCAATGAGAGCGCCGTCCACCTGCAGACTGCAGTGCCCGACAGCCGGTGTCCTCTGCAGAGCACCTTGCAGAGGGCAGAGACAGCTCAGCACCTCCTGAGGCAAGACGCTGCTCTCCTGGCAGCTGCAGGGAACTGAGAACCGGCAGCAGAAACTCATGGCACTTCTGAAGGGAGGAAGAACCAGCTCAGCTGCCCGATGGACGGGCAGGAGGGTTGCATTAGGAACACAGCAACAGGAGCTGCTGCCCTTCCCGTTGCCACCTCCACTCGCAAGGGCTCCCCAAAAGGACTCTCCGTGCATTTTGTTCTCCAGAAGTCAGCCGTGTCACGAGACTGCTCCGCAATTCAAAATATGATTCCCTTGCTCTAACTTTCATTTACGCTCCACGTCCCAACCGAACAGCTCTAACCACAGCCTGGGTTTACCCTCTCCAAAAAGCTTTCCCACAGCGGGTCTCTCAAGAGGACATAGGTGGCATCGCCAGACTCGAGGGTTTCGGTAATACAGCCCCTGGACGGACAGAAGACTCTGAACTAACAAAAGGATACTTGAAGAGATGGAGTGCTCTGCAACACCGCACTTTTTAGAAGGCATGCATATATCCCATCACTCCCCCACACGCTACAAAAATAACCAGCTGAAGAGACAGCGCTCGAGCAGGCAGCCTGTGTCCATTAAAGTAGGTCTATTTGTCAATACATTGTACTGCCTGAAAAGGGCTCAGCAGAACTCGCCCTGGCAGTGTTTTGTTTTGTCAGTTTAAGAGCCAATCTTTTAAGACTTTCACACAGGCAGACGTGCGTGAATGTCCCTGGGCTCGGGCTCTGGCAGAACCCTCACCAGTCATTGAAAGCAACAGCAGAAATATGCCAGGAGAGGAATTTCAGTTCCACGTAAACAGTCAATCTTTGTTACGACGGATTAAATCCTTCTGTTGCGTCGACGTAGCCGTCATACCCAGCTATGAAGACTGTCTACTATCACGTCAGGTCCACTTGTGGTCATCTTATTACACAGACGATTGACCTGATGGAAGGTGGCAGTCCTTTCCCCCAAGAGAAGGCTCTATTACAGTCTTGCGTCAAGGCCTGGTTGCGGAGGCTTCAGTCCCCGGGTTTCTGAGGCAAGGCCTGGCCGGACAGCTTCTTCCACTGCGCTCCTCTGTCCCAGGCAGGAAAGCCTTCCAAAGCCTCTGAGCGCTGGGCTGTTTTGCAGAGTTGTGAAGCTCTTTATTTTTAAGGGGTAAAACAAGCGAAGAGGCTTCCAGCACAGCCTTACTGCTTATAAAAAAAAACTTCACAAGACGTGCGATAAATGCAGCTGATGAGAAACCTTAAGCTTTTACCCTGATGTTTAGATTGGAAAACAATTTTTAATTAAGAAGTTAATTTTCTTCTTTACCATAAAGGCAGCTGGTTTTCTTTGAGCAGCTCTCTCAGACTGAAAATTGAGCGGATCAGTTTCCCCTCCACAGCCAATCTCACTGCTACTCTCAACGAGGTTTGGTGGCCAATGATTCAGAAGATTCATATTTATGCTCTGGATTTAATAAATATCTATCCGATAGCAGGCTTAAATTACTCAACTTCCTAAAAAGATTCCAGCTGTTATGCTAAGTCAGGCAGCCTGAAAACTCAAGATGATCTAATGATATGGCAAGAGCTCTTCTCGCCAGGCGTACATCTCGCTATATTTCATAATACGGTATATATGCACACAGTAATATATACTGTAATACGTACAGTAAAGCAGACATCTCAACTTCTGAACTTTGATATTTGGGCTAAGCACATCAACAGCGATTTTGTTTTTTGAAAAAAATCACATAGTGGGTTTGAACGTACTCTAAAACCAAACAGGAGAATAGATCCCCGCTGACCTCTTGTATGCCCGCTCCTGGAAGGTTTCAGAAAGGCTTGGAATTAAGGTTGCAGTTGGAGAAGCTGAGCTGCCCTTAGCTAAGCTGGTGATAGCGAGCACAGCAGACAGAGAAGCGAAGAGAAATCATCTTAAATCGCAATTGCGTTCTTACTGCTCTCAGGGAAGAGGGGAGATGTATCCATACCTCCTTATCGCTGTACGAGATATTCCGGATCTCGTTCCACGGAAAGGAGATTTTAGGAGTCAACCTGTTGTCTGGGTCGTAAATGTGAAGACCCAAGGCGTCAACTCCAAGAAGCAGTTCGGTGCCCTTTTTATTCTGCAGGAGGAAAGAAAAGAGCAGAAAACCCTTTTATTCCACTCGGAGGGTCTGACATGAGCCATTGTTAGCTTCATCAACCAGCCCTGAGCAGTGACCCACCAGCACTGCATATTAAAAGAGCTTCTGCCTCCCCGGCAGCTATCAGAGCAGCACGCTGCAGCGGGGACTCTCACCAAGGCACCGCAGCCGTCTCCCAGGTCTGCTGGCTCTCCAGGGCTCCACTCATCCAATCTCACAGCAACACAAAAGATGAAGACTGACGCAAGAGCTACACCAGCAAGAAAACGTGACCCGCAACCCACACTCACCCTAATCGCAAAATAGTTCACTCCGTACATCTCCAAGTCCTGAGCTATCTTCAAATACTCCATCTCAGCTTCATCTCTGTCAGACAAAAAAAGGCCAGTGTTACGATGTTTGGTAGGATCAGACAGAGGGGGATGGCGGCTTTTTCTGATCCTAAGCACTCACAAGGCTTTAAAGCCTGGACCGTCTCTATCGCACAGGTCAAGCCTGTCTTTGCTGGCAGGATCAATGAAGTCCAACAGCAAATCCCACTCTGCAGCTTGGCGGCGTCTTAACGGCTGCTGACGCCTGCCCAGCCAGATGCAGCACTTCAAGCCTTGCTTTGTCCCTCTCCCAGTCCCTTAAGCATAAATAGGAAATCCCTGGCTGGGAGGCCCCTCCTTCAGATCCATCTGACTTTAGGCTTATCCCCCACAAGGAGCATTTTACCACCTGAGCCAGCAATGCACCTCATCAGTCCGAATCCCCATTGCTTTTCCTGGCCCAAAAAGCACCCTGAGCCCCTAGGCAGGGCCGCCTGCCTCCCGGCCGCTCTGCAGGTGGTCCCTTACTGAGCATCAGTCCCTAGGTTCTCTCGAGGACCCCATCAGTGACCAGGGGACAGCAGGGCACACGCAGAGCAGTCAGAGAAAGCCCTTTGCCCTTCGTGAGTCCGCTACGGAGCTGTGCCAGGATTAACCCTGCTGCCAGCAGAGCTCATCCATCACCTGCCCCAGCTCCCCAAACCCTGGTGACTCTTCAGGCGAGGGGACTGACCCTGACCCACCGCTGCAGCAGACACTCACCTTGCTCTGCCTCGGTGCTCTGCATACCAGGCTGTTATCCTTTCCTCCCACATCTCTGGAGTCATCTGGTACAGGTTTATTACCTGAGATACACGGGGAGACAGAGACCAGGTCACACCGCCGCTCTTGCCGCAGTCTCCTTAGCCAGCAAGCAAGCCAGAAACACCA
>NW_008825277.1:27564-41947 GCF_000699105.1 Pygoscelis adeliae
GCTCAGCCCCGCACCCTGCGATCGCCCAGCGCTCGCTCAGCCCTCCCAAGCACACAGCACAGGCAAACTGTCCCCAGGCCACCGCGGGGACACGCAGGCAGGATGGAACCATGAAAAGAAAGGAAACATTTGCTTCTGTTCTTAGTAAAATATGTCAGAAAGAGATTGAATTCTCCTCCCTCGGTACATCTTTCTAGATTGTTTGCCTTGGTAAGGAAGCCCAGGGAAAGCGAAGCAGGGGGCACCCCACGGATGGTCCCACAGGGACCTTCTCTGCAAAGGGCTCTGTTACACAAACCACCACCAGGCTTGGAAACCTTCTCCTCCGCTCGGCCGAGCTCCTTACCCGCTTCGGAAGCAACTCCTCTTGCGCCAAGAAGCCTCGCTTGTGGACGTTGGGATCGTAATCACCATACTGGAAAGAAGCACAGACATCGTGCCCACCCCACGTTAACAACACGGGCAAGTAAACTCCTCGCCCTTACACATCCACCCCTTGGGGAGAGAGCCAACGCAGACTGCTTACACCCTTCACGTCACAACCTGTTAGAGCAGAGAACGTACGCTGCGCGGGAAATTTAACAACCGTATTTTCTTTGTCATTTGATTGCCAATAGAAACTAACATCCTCCTCCTCCTACTCACGCAGCAGAGGTGGAAGCAGAACAAAACTTCCCACCATCAGCTGAGGTCCACCATCAGCTGAGGTCCACCATCAGCTGAGGTCCACCACCAGTCCACCGGTTGGACTAGATGATCACTGCAGGTCCCTTCCAACTGAACTATTCTGTTCTACTCTAATTACCACGCCCAGAAAACACTTCCTCCGACGCAAGGAAAGACTCGCTCTATAGCCGAGAGGTCTTTACCCTCCCAACGACAGCGGGACGGGGAGTCAAGATACGGACAAAGACCTGTCCCCAAAGACTGATCGATACCAGCAATTCTGGTGAGGCGGATAGCCGTTTCTCTGTTGCTGCTCACCACCCTAATGAACAAATATTAAAAAAAAAAAATTACAGGAGTCTGACAGACTCCTTTCGGGCAGGCGTCAGCTTTTCTGCCGGAGGGTCTGTTGCTCAACTGGGTCATGGAATCCAATTCAGATTTGTTAAGTATATCCAGTAATTACTAGTATTTGTTTAGATTTACATCATTTTGAGCAGCGTATAAAGTGACTGAGAAATAAAACTGCTTATTAACAGACTGAAAAGCCGAGTGTCCCTGCAGCGCATGTGAAAATGAATTTACCTCCTGTACAGCTTAAGAGGGCAGGAAGCCACCAGAAAACGGCACCTCAAATAACCCGGCAAGTTCAAGAGAAGAGGACGATGGTTGTGAGGCACGTACACGAAACGCTGCGATTTTCCATTCTCCTGGCAAAGAGGACTTCTGCAGTGACGTTACCCCATCACACGAGACGCGGCAACGTTTGCTCCAGTCACTCATTTCGCAAGGGAGGCAGCCCTTCGCTTCCCTCCCTGCTTTTCTGAAGGACCTCAGCTCAGAAAGTACAACACGGTGACAATTTTCAAAGCCAGACCAAGACACACGTGGCGGTCATATAAGAAGTCAGGAAGCTTTCCGTATCAGCCTCCTTTTAATGACAGAACCATCACGTTGTACGCTAAAACCAGAGCTCAGCATCAGAAGTCTGCGCATACATCCTCTCCGCAGCCCGGCGAGCAACGTTTCACAGATGACAAGCAGGGATTAAAGATGCAAATATTGATTTGGGGCCAATGCAGATGCGAAGGAAGCATGCAACAAACTACACTGACTCAGACTTCAATTAATATAACAAAACCGCCGCTGATTTCATTCAGGAGGGTGCTGAGCAGCGGCAACTGTCTGTCTTCCGAGGTCTACAGATGCTCGGAGCTCCTCAGAAAGCAGCGCATTGCAGGTACACATCCCTCAAGCCCACATCAAAAGGGAACAGCAATAAAAACGTGGCACTGGCAAAGGAAACAACTCCAATAACCTTGGAGAGGCAGAAAATAAATCATTTTTAGGTGATGAAAATAATAGCAAATAGGATTAACGCGATTATTTTTTGTTGTGATCTACCGTGGAGATCCAAGACTACGTATGGATTATGTGATTTTCACGTGGTGAAAAATATTGTCACGTCCCAAAGGAATATTTGTACCGAGAGGGAGTCTGGATGAGAACATTAATTATTCACAAGTCAAAATCAACAAATGGCTTAAGTATTGCAGTATACGTTGGCTCAAATGACTCGGCAAACATACTTTTAAAGACCTTTTCAATTAAATCATTACTTCAAAACTGTCACGGAATTTCAGCTTCTGTTAATTGAACTACGTGATTAATATTCAGGGTTACACACGGAAGGTGCCTTTACCTCATTCATATACCTGCCTTACACCGTCCTGGATAAACACAGGCATGTTCAGCTTCAAACCGTTAACACCAAGTATTGTGTGTTTGGGGGGAAAAAAACCTAAAAATAAAAGAGCCCCTTGCTCGCGCTACAAGATCTGAAGTGCCGAGAGGGCTGCAGCACGGCAGCGATCTGCATTTAAGGGACAAGAAATGGAAGAACCTCCTGGACGTTACCATTTTCTGCCGGGACGCGTTTTTCGGTAGACTCCACGTCTCTCCCGGCTATTTAAAACCTGAACCGCCTCCAACATCTGAAAGCAGTGTGGGTGGTTCGAATGCAGGGCTAGAGGGGAAAACACATAGTAATTCCCCAAACGAACACAACGATATAGAAATAAATAAGCTTTTCTTTTTATGACCCACACGCTTACTTTGTTATTGCAGGTAGGTGCGCAACAACAGCACAAACCAACCTGGCTGTCAATCAAATGGCTGCAAACACACCGCTGTGTCAGGCTATTATGGCCCTAATCATGCAAATCAGCACGTTATTAGCGAAATTACTGTGCTCAGCGGCCGCTTTCTTGTCCAGAAAGAACATCATTATCCTATTTAACTGGAAGGAGATGACCTGCGACATCTTTCTTCCTGGCTCCGTACCGAAGACGTGCTTTCAGCTTTCTCCTTTGCTGAAAAAAAAAAGCAGAAGGGGAAACCCTGCCTGGAGGGGCAGCGAGGAAAAGCGATGTCTGATGCGGACACGAAAGCACATTAGCAAAGATCAGAAAAGGCATCCCTCTTCCTCCTTCTCACAATCTCTGTGCAGAATCAAGACGTGCAAGGTTAGGAGAACTGCTCTGACTCCAGCTGACCTCCAGACGACCGAGTGTCGAGCACGTCGAGCGTGCGACCGAGCGCAAGGTCAGCAGCCGAGCTGCAAGAAGAGAAAGGGGCCGGCACAACCGTCCTGTACCAAATTACAGCCTGTTCCTGATCACACGAGCAGAAGCTGTCACGGCCAAGAGTTAACAGCGCTCAATATTTCCCCAATGGTTTATTCATTTTGGCAACAGGAAAAGTCATCCCCTATGTATCCTCAGCTCAGCAGGTCAACGGAGAAAAAGCCAAGTAAGTGTTTACTCATGCACTCTAATAAGAGTGATGAATGTTCCACGCAACAGAAACATTTCTAAAAGCAACTCGCCCTTCCCTGGCTGATGAGTCTCTCGAACAAAGTACGGTTTCATCAATATTCTGACTATGAGGAGAACACGTCTTTTTCTAGTAAATTCAAACATTCATCACCAAAGAACACTGCTGCTCGTCACCCAGGGCTGCATTCAGACAAACCGGGCACGGACTAAAGGGTTTTGAGGAAGATTATACGGCAATCCGGAAAAAGCCATGGTGAAACACCGAGGACTGGCCCCTGTTCCCAGCCAGCCTGGATCGGGCCCGCTCTTCAGGCAACAGAGCCGAAGCCCCCCTCCTGCACCGTCAGCTGAGGTGGTCTCACAGACCAGAGGGCTACCCCGCTTCTTCTAAAACCGCTCGACAGCCGTGCTCCTCCAAGCCAGGCAGACGGGCCAGACCCAGGGCACGGCCACCTGCCCGCCGTCCTGCGAGCCAAAACGCCTCCCTAAATCGCATCCAGAGAGTCAGAACCGACTACGACCACGAGGCTACGGCGACAACATAGCCGGGCTGCGATCGGACTCCAGGCACTCCTTTTCCAAAGACGTTATCTTTACGCACGCGAGCTGGAGATTAGCTAGACGACTCGTTAATCGAGCAGCAGTACATGTTGTGCATATACAGGGCTAAATTACTTCCTCTCCCGCAAGAACGGTCCCCACTTCTGAACCTCGGGCTGCTCCCTCTATCCCAGGAGTCCCTCTGCTGTGGGCTGCTGCAAGCTGTGCAAGGCTGCGTGCTCCAGACTGGAAAACAGCGTGCTCTTAAATAAACCCTCAGCAAAACACACTGACTCTGGGTCCAGAGCGGAATCCAGCCGAGGAACGAGGGGAACTTAGTGACCATTGACTTCTTCCTCTGTCTAGTGAGGCCAAACACCCAAGATAAAGGGAGAAGTCAGGAAGAGCTCTTTAACGCTGCAATAACATTTATGTGGCAAGCTGGAGCACTCAAAATAAAGCAGTTATCATGGTGACAAGTATTCTGGGGAAGCAGCGGAGCTGTGAGTCCCATGGTTGCTTTGCCTCTGGCTACAACGGCAAGAGCAGGGAGGAGATCCAAAAAAGCACGGGCTCGGGGAATTCACCTGCTCCAGTAGTAAGCCACACTTGAGCAGGCGCTGCAGCTCATAAGCCGAGCACTTGCTAAAAAGTCCTGGGAAGAGAAAGGAAAAATCTGTCCAACATCTTAAGGTAGCCAGGACCCAGCAGCACCGAGAAGGCAATACTGCTAGCGTAGTCCCCTCACTTCCCACGTTTTAACAACTTTCCCCGCCTTCCCCTTCCTCGGGAAGCAGGTATATCGCAAAGCGCCTCGCTTCCCAAGAGCGACGTTAACCCGGTGTCAGCAGGCCCCTGGCGAATCCCCCTGTGCCTACCTTGGCTTGGACGGCGTAAGAGGCCAGCAGGACAGAAGCTTCAGGAGGACAGTAGATCTTCTCATCCAAAATCTGCTTCTTCACCTGCACGTAGCAGTAAAGGACACGTAACACACATTTAGTGGAGCAGGGCAAAGCATGACTGTCACAGCAGATGGTTGCAGTTTGTTTTAACTCGAGCTGTCAACCACACAGTTAACAGTTATTTTCCTAACACTAATTACAATTCAGGCCCGGGAAGTCTCTGGTGGCTCGGAAAGGAAGGGCTCAGGCTTTCACAGGCCACCTTTTTTAGACAGGTTTGCAAGAAGAGCTAAATTTATACGTGAAAAATGACAGAACCTATACATACCCCGTTGCTAAAGGAAAGGGGGTGACAAAAAAAGTCTTGCGTGTAAACACGGAGATGAAACCTCTTAAGGCATAAGCTATGGATTGATAGGACATCTGCACACACCACTAAATTAAAAAAGGAGTCTGCAGCCCAGTCTCTGAGCACACAAAGGTTTTGCTCTGGGATAGTCAGGCCTCATTATGAGCCAGTGCTCACCTGCGCTCGAGCCTAATTCCCTCCAGTCCCGCCGACAGCAAGGAGAGCGGCGGGTCACCTCCGTGGCAGTGCTTTTAGCAGCAGGCAAAGCCCTGCGCACGCTCCCAGGAGAGCCAACGCGCAGTCCCCAAAAGCCACGGCTTTACGTTTCCTGGCTTCCGAGCGTTAAAAAATTAAACCTGTCATGTTCGATATTTTTTGACTTTGCACACTTAATTTTCCTGAATAAAGATAGAAAAAACCCCATACTATTTCCCGGGAGACTTAAATGGATTGTTTCAGAGACGCAGTAACATCAATTTGAATTTATAACATGCTGAGTCCTCGAAGTCGGTTACAACGTAATCACAGAAGATACTCTCCTGCGTTAAGATAAAAACAGGAGAGTTTGCAAGCTTACGTGTGCTCCCGTTTCCCATACGTGTTACAGGAGCCCAGGCTCCTCTCGTCGTCAGAAATCCTAGTAGAAAAGTCACGGTCTGCATTTATAAATGCAGCTTTAACTGCTTTTCCTCTCCGATTTTGCTTTTCAAAGATGCCAACAGCATTTTTTTCCTCATCAAGGATAAAGCTCATGGCAAATCGGGCATTTAAAAATAGCCCTGCGGAGACACTAGTGCACGAGACAGCCCTTGGAAATTAACAGCAGTCCTTCGCACTTAGAAGTCCTTTAGCTCTGAAGAGCAAAGACGAACTTTGGAAGAGCGAGGAGTACCAGGAAGCTGGTGAGCTCACTTTGATATCCATTTGAAAGAGCGGGGCACACTGAAGTCTACAGTGGTATTTCCAAGAACATCCAAATCCAGGTTGCCTCTACTTTGGTGTAACAAACACAAGAATGAGTGGGGTTTTTTTTGTTTTTATAGAATCACAGAATCACAGAATCATTAAGGTTGGAAGAGACCTCCAAGATCATCGAGTCCAACCGTCGACCCAACACCCCCATGCCCACTAAACCATGTCCCTCAGCGCCTCATCTACCCGTTTTTTAAATACTTCCAGGGATGGTGACTCCACCACTTCCCTGGGCAGCCTGTTCCAAGGTTTAACCACTCTTTCAGTAAAGACATTTTTCCTCACATCCAATCTTATAACTTATTTCAGAAACTTGAAATTAACAGCCACAGAGCAGCTGAAACATCCCAGTAAGTACCTAGGGGTCTGACTAGGACTACTCCACTCCCTGTAACCATAGCTGACACAACCCTTTATAGGACATAGTTTCAGAAAATTGATCTTGTCTGAAAGAGAGCTCCTGCGATAGCAGCTCTTCGTTACCAGCCATGCAGCACTGCTACAGCAACATCACCTGAGCCGATTTCTCAGGACACAAAGTTTTGTAGCGTACTTCAAATAAAAAAGAAAAAAGCCTGAAGATGCGTTCACCGCAGTTTCCAAATGTTTAACGGTAAGGGCACAAGTTACTGGGGCAGGTGGGACCGTTAGGTTTGCCCTTCTCCTCTGCTTTTGCCATCGGTCTCTGACAGAGCTGCGCCTCTGGGATTTTCTTCTGCTCCAGTGACTTGAAGGCTGTTTTGCGAAGAGCTGAACCTTGCTGTACAGCCTGAACATGGAACAGGTCGGCTGCATTCTGCTCCTGAGGATGAAATTCCCCTGCTCCACGTAACGATGCTATCATGTACAAAGGCAATCGCCATCCCTCAGCACAACTGATATCCACGCCCTGCGGAGAGGTGGACTCCAAGGCTGTGTGTGTCATTCAAGCCCACATCTGACAGATTCATTTCCCCTAGCTACCATACCCCAACATTACAAATCACCTAATCATTCCTGACAGCCAGCTTACGAGGTCTGCAAGTCTGGGCGTCTGTGACTGCTTCATCCAGACAAACCATCTCTGACCTATTTTAAGAAGTTTTTGTTGTTGAAGACAACTCCCTTCGGAGAGGTGTGAACGAAACGATGAGGACCCACACTCTGCCGACCAACTTTCTGACCCTGGAACCTTCTCGCACTTTTGCTCATCCTGGCTCCTTCTCCCTCGGGTTGGAAAACAGTGTACTGAGACGGCTCCTACCTGCAGGAAGAACAAGTGCTGTGTGATTTCCTGGACCAGTTCCTCCTCTGCGTTCTCAGGGTAAAATTTGGCCAGGAAGTGAAAGGTGACGGGCTCCTCTGTTGGAACGTCGTGATCCAGAACCTGTAGGACACAAGAGCCCTTCAGCTACTCTTCCCAGCTTCTTCAGCGCTCTGCCTCTTGGAGCCAAGACACAGCTCCCCTCTGCTCAGATAGGCACATCTTTTGTCAAGCACTTTAGACATCTAGAACAGACGAACCAACCTAAGTAGTTCAGAAACCGTAGTTAAAAAAAGAAAACAAACAAACATTTCTGACATTCCTAACAGTGCAAGAAAACAAACAAGGCAGGAACAAACAGCATGCAAAATGAGACAGCACAGGTTGATCCTGATCTGCCGTGCGCACGTTGCCTCCTCCGAACCTCGCGGAGCGATGCTACATCCTGCTACGCCACCATCCGACTTTCTCGTCGTTTCCCTGCAACGCCTCCTCTTGTATTTCAGTGTTGTTCCTTGCTGCCCTGCTATTGTGCTGGCACTGTCCAGTTCAGATTCACGTTAGTTTAAAACCTTGGCACGTCGTAGGAGACACCCAGACCTCCCTCACAGTCTCGATTACCGTCTGGTTTTAGCGTAACAGCCTTTGGATGCAAACAGAACTACATCTATCGCTTCTCTAACCCACCCCTCAGCAACCTGGAGGCTCACCTATTTGGGAAGCGTCCCCTCCCTTACCTCCATCTCCTTTTCACTTCTCTGGTTCTCCTCCTCCCTAGCTCTTTGTACATCTCAACAACAAAAGAAGCCAAGATGCGACTTCACTTTTCCGCTAAAGGTTTTGTCGCTCAGGGGCACAAAATAGAGACTTTTAGGTTCCGTTTACATTACAGTCCCCCTGAAGTCCTGCATCCCAGTGCGGCTGTCTCCCGAAATGCCTCAAGGGGATGCAGTGCGCACGGTCTGAGGCTTCACAGCTCAGAAGGAGCTGGGGTGGGGTATCTCTGCCAACTCTTCCCGGTTTGACTTACAGATGCCGTGGGTATGAGATTTAAATGCGCTTCACTTCAATACCACACATAACAGAGCCTCGGGCATACAAAGAAAAGAGGAAAGTGCATCCTCCCTTGTCATCCCAGATGACGTCTCAAGGGAAATTTGGTTCCAACCTTCTTGTCCATTTTGAGCCAAGCCACCGTATCCTTGATAGTGTATTGAAGACCGAAGAACCAGGTTTCTCGGAGTCCGAGCGTCCTGCATACTAGATCAAACAGGTCCTTCCCTTTCCACTTCACCTGCAGGAAAGCAAACAGGAAGCAGAGTTATAAAGACGGGTTTCAGAACTTCATCTCCCTTCAACCAAACGCATCCTTTTTTCACCTCACGATGCCTTTGCGGGTGTGGAGAAGGCATCTGGTACAGATAAGGAAACATCCTAACGAAGCACACTTCATATCCTTCCATCTGATGTCATCTGCCGATCACCAACTCCTCCCTCACTAGGAAACTGAGAGGTGAATTTTTTTTCCACCCCTGCAAACAGCACTGTAAATAAAGCCCCCCTGTTTCTTCCTCTGGCAACCCACCGACATTCAACAGAGGAACTGAGGGGTCCGTTGAGGTTCCTTTTGAGCCATGCACTGCCACGAGCAGCCCCGTTCCAGCAAGAAATAAAAACCACTCTTAACTGCCCCTTAGTGGCTTTGATGTCTCTACCTACAGCCCCAGGAAGCTCTGCGCGAACTCCAGTACCACAAACAGGCTTTCATAGACAAGGGCGCAACGCGCTCCCGAAAACGAGAAGTGAAAGGATCTATGTACAAAGCGCGTTCATCCAGAGCCACCGACCCTGCGCAGGTGAAAGGGAAAAAGAGCTCAGGAAAAAAAAAAATATTAATCACCGAAGTCGGGGTTCTCTCGGAGCCCGTTTTTATAGAGTCAAACAGCATTTTCTGCTGAAAATGTTGGGACAAAAGCAGCTCAGGAGCAGAGAAAATTGGTCCTGCTCAAAGACCGTGTCCTTCGAGCAATCTTGCAGCTGCATCTATGTTGTTACTGAAGTTTGCTCATAAAAACAGAAGGCGTTGGGAGGCAGAAAGGTGAAGAGGGACATAAAACAGATGAATCTAATATGCCAAAGCCACTTTGGTCTTCCATCTGCACGGTGGAAACAATTGCTGGACCGAGACATATGGCCATTACTCTAAAGCCCTAGGGCGAAAGGATCTCGGCACATTCTCTTGTCACAACTCAATCTTGGTGCCACCTGGACAGCATCAATATTAATGCGCAGGCATGGCAGGGACTGCTGGAGCTGGTGACGCGCCGCTCCTGCTGTCACCCACTGCCGCCTTGTGGGCAAAGCCGTTGAGGACGAGCTTATTGCCATTCTGCCGGCTTTGATCAAATGAGTAAATCGCTATTTTCTCCCCTTCCCAGGGCACACACACGCGTGCTGACAGCCCCGGGATAGAATAAAGCCGACGCTACCCTCCAAAAAACAACACCCCAGGACGGCTCGTCACAGCCTCTCCGCAATTCGTATCGAGCGCTGTCAACACCTCGAGGTCAAAAACACCAGGAGAAGCAAGTTTTGCAATTATAAAACCCTAATTTCACACATTTAGCTAGCCTCCAGTCCCCATGACGAGCTCCAGCTCAGCGCAGGATGGCTCACACTGCGGAAAATCTTTTCCTGACTATTATTTTAAGAGGGGGGTTAATTCGAGGGTTCAGACAAAACAGAGCGAGACACATTTAAACAGCTATTTTGTGCCATTTCTGTAGGCACATAAAAACAGGCTGCCATCAAAGGGCTATTTCTTAACTAGAATTAAACTGCTTTGCATAAAGCGTTACCGGCTTTTTTTTTTTTTTCCTTTCTGCAAAGACCACATTTCAGCCTATCGCTTCAGAGGAGCGACGGCTGCCTGCGCACACACAGCCCTGCACCAAACCTTTCCCAGGACAGGCTCCCGCGTTCTGCCGACGGGAGCGTCTCCTCCCCCAGACGTCGCTCCGCATCCCACGGGATCGGCGTTTCGAACGACCCCAGGCCAACCCCACCGCGTCCCCCCTCCCCAGGCTCCCTAAAAGCAAGCCGGCGGTTAAGATTCCAAGACCAGCAGTGAGCATTAGAGCACGAGCTTTGTGTGTTTTCCCCCCGCCCCGCAATTTTAATTTGGTGACGGGCATATTTCAAGCGATTGCTTCTGCTGCTAGATTTTACGCCGCCGCTCCGTCATCGCACACATCCGTTATGGCAGAAATATATATTTAACATTCCTGCCTGCACAGTGCTAAAGTCTCCAACCGTAACATCGCACAGACATCCTCCCCGACGGTGCTGAATTAGCTTCGTTAAATATATAAATGGAACAGCAGCCACGTTTATTTCAACATACATGATTTCACTCCACACCTCGGTACTTAAAATAACAATCTGCATTCAAGCGGCATCTTTTGACAGCTGAACTCCAACTGTTTTACAGACGTTCGGGACCTCAGCCCTCCTCGCCCTTACTTGATAGGCCTCGTATCATTAACTGCCACATTCCCTGGCCACAGAACACAAAAAAAGACGCCCCCCAGGCACGGGGAGATGGGGAGAGCTGCTGTCCAAGGCTGGGCAGAGCGCCTGGGGGGGAGCCAGGACGGGCTGGCAGCTCCCCATCCCGTCCTCCGCCCTCACGCCGTTCCCCTCCTCTGCACTGAAGTGACACCTGAAGCACAAAGTCGATTTTGCAAGGCATTACGAGCTCCTGAAAACAAAACAAAGAGGCTTAAAGGAGAAAAATCCCCTCTCGGCCACACGCCAGAGCGGCTGGCGCGATGCTATAATAAAGCCCAATCCCCCAATAAAAAGCTGCATGGCGATAACCTTAACCTGACCCGCAGGACGGAGCCGATGCGACCGCGTCGCTTCAGCGTCCTCCATCAGCTGCAGGCGTCACCTCTTGCACTCGCAGCTTTGCTTTCTCCCATTAGCACGATGGCAACACGGGTTGTTAGATATATTCGGCGAGTCGCTGAAGGAATGCATCGACGAACTGCTTTACAAACAGGGTAAGCGCTGCAAGGCTGTTATTCTGCAGAGCTGGAATTTACGCTCTTTACTAAGTACAGAGCGCTCGCCATTTATCAGCAGAGCTTTTTAAGTAAACAGCACTAAACACTTAAAACTCAGCAGCCAGCGGCTAGAATAGAGTACTTCCAGTACGGGTTATTGGCATCATCTTTTTCTCCAGCGGAGACATCGCATCTGGCATTTATTAACAGGGTTTGCATTATTTATTAACCCGCACCAAGAGTCATTTCCAACTAGCAGGCAACTGGACAATTTATTTCGGCGCGCAGCCTTTCTGTCAAGTTTCACAACGGCTCCTTAGCTAACGAGTCGATAAACCAGCCGCAAAAACGAGCAGAAGGGTTATGCGATCCCCTCCTCATGGGGTGACAAGGAGGGAGGCCAAGCGCTACAGAAGATGGGCACAAGAGGGTGCAAGCGTCCTGCGCGGAGAGGGTTGAGCAGGGGGGTCTACAGAGAAAAGCGATTCCCAAAACCCACTGGCATAGGCTGATGCTTTTCTTCCAACGATGTCAAATTGAATTTACGCCAGCTACGTGGAAAAGGGCGGGGGGGGGGAAGAAAAGGACATTTTTTAACCGTTTAAGATTAAGGTTCCTCACGTGAGAGGCTCTCCTCGGACAACAGGGAGGCGCCCAAACTCCGGGGGACGGAACCCGGCTCTGTCTGGGGACGGTGGACGGAGATCTCGCCTCCTCGTTGTCACAAACGCAAAGCACCGGAGCTTCAGCCATCCCTGGGGTCAGGCTGGGGAGGAAGGGCACAAACAAGTGACTGGAGGACACCGGCTTAGCCCGGGCACGCTGCCTCCCAGAGCAAACCCGCCGCAACAGTCCCTCCGTACCCCACACAACGCAACCGCTTTGCGGGAGGCACGGGACTGGGTTAAAGCATGACCTTGAAGAAATTACTAACATCTAGAAAATATTTTACGGCACCAATTCCCCCTTAAATAATGCAGAAAATGGCTTTTCACCTTCGCAGATCATTTCAGTAGCTGTTAGTTCTGTGCCAAAGAGGCGAAGACAGCGCAGAGCCCCTGCTGCGGTGGCGTGACAGTCTAAAAGACCGGGCAGAAAAGGGGACCGCGCCCCAGAAGCAATGCTCAGCTTCCACCGGGTGACGGTATGCCCATTTAGAAGCAAGCTTGAATAAGAGGATGCGACACCTCCGCACTGAAAGGGGGAGGGAGATGGCAGAAGGGAGAGGGCAAGGGCTGAGCAGGGCATCCCTCCACTAACCACCTGGGAAACAATAAATGGGTAGGCTGTACCTGTTCCTCATCCCACCAGGAGGTGCCCAAACAAACCACCCACAACAGTTTACAGCTGAAACGGAGATAACTTTGAGACTGCAGATCACATTTATTTCTCCTCCTGGACTTGAACGATAACAGGAGTGCCACAGACAACCGTTTATTTGGATTTAAAGCCCATTTGGAACAAACAGGGAATCAAATATGCAATATTTTTTTTTTAAATAAAGTGATGTCAAATACTTTCAATTGCCACTTACTGAGCCACAAGACAGGGCTGTAAAAGTTATTTTTATTTACTAATGCTACACGACAACTCGATAATGAGCTTTTAATTAAAATCTATTTCTGTTAACCACCGAGGAGGCCAAAAACTCGCCCAGGCGTAACAGCGCAGATGGTGCAGCCAAGCACATTTCGCGGTGCCTGCCCGAGACAGAGCGGGGCAACACAGGAGAAGAAGCTGCTGCGGCTCTGGCCAGCGGGCACCGAAGCGAGTGGGAGAGGCGGAGGGGACAACAACCGATGACGTCCCGAAGCCTCACCTCACCCATAAGCTGGGGATGCGCAGTTTAAGAGTCAGAGGGTCAAGCAGCAGCTCGACGCAGGGGAAGAAGCTCCCGGAGGCCGAGAGAAGGATCTTGTTCCTGGCAGGGACCTCCGGCCTTCCCGTGCCAAGGATGCACGGAGATACAGCGTTAGACGGAGCTGTCTCCGTGGTGCTGCTGCCGCGCGCTCTGCGGTACGGCACGCTCCTCGCCGCCCCACCAAAGGCCACGCAGGGTGGCGATCCCGGAGCCGAGCCTTCCCTCCGCGCGGGAGCCGACCGCTGACGGACGCGGGGTATTTCAGCGCGAGCCTGACCTGCTCTGATGATCTTTTGCACGCTGGTGCACTCCGAAAACAAACAGCTTGCCCCAGGGGAAGGCCAAGCTAGGCTTTAAGAAGCCAGTGTTGTCAGCCTCAGGAGAGAGGGTTAGCCTTGCCCCGGCAACGGCAGGTTTACCTCTGAATGAAGGAAGGCTAAACCACGTACGCTGTCAAATGCCTCCCTTCCAGTCTTAAGGGCTGTTTGATTTTCTAACAGAGTGCTGCCTCCCACCTTCACGCAGATTGTTTCCAGGGCTGCTTCCCTGTTCGAGTACTTTTAATTTCAAAACCCACCTACTTGAAAGCCACTGCCTGTACAAAGGAAACAACAAAAAAAGAGGTATTAAACGGCATCAGAACTAGAGTACATACACCAAAAGAGAAAGATGTCCCAAACGCCTTCCCTCCTTCCCCTTTGCATCAACACACCTCCTCTGGATGAACCACAGAGACCGAGGATTGACAGCGGTCTGGAACCATCTTTGGAGGGAACCGGATAACAGGGAGTTTCCTAACCGGCTTAGAAGAGGCTGCAATGGGACACAGGGGATCCAGAGAGCGTTTCAGACGCAGGGTGCGGGCAGAGAGAAGCCAAAGAGGATCTGTGCTCGTAAGAAGTCTCACGTGCCTTGCGCACAGCTTAAGGGAACGCAGAGCTGAACC
>NW_008825277.1:41966-44407 GCF_000699105.1 Pygoscelis adeliae
AAATGAAAATGCTGTGAATCAGCAAAATTTCTGCCTCTCTTCTTTTTTTTTTGGCATAAACCCCTCCAAGCCATGAAGTGAGAAAACAGCCCTTACCTGCCGCGTCTCGTATTTAAAGAGAGGTCAGCAGCAACCAAACAGCACAAGCTCCTGAGCGCTCGCAGAGAGCCGACGCAGGATCGGGGCAGATGGGCGCGCTGAGGAACCGGAACACTGACTTGACAGCCGGTATCCCAACAATTTACTGAAGATCATTTCGTAGCTGAGGGGGATTATTTCTCCCAGCTTTTTAAAATAGCTGTTACTGCCCCGAGATTCGTCTTTTCCAGTTAACTTTCTGTCTGCTTGCAGAAGCTTAGCAGCACTGAGGGAGGTCACTGCCCCCACTAGCACCACTGAGCTGCTGCTAAACATTTAACCGGGGATGGAAGAATCTTTATAACACCCCTTCCAAGTATTTGGCAACAGAGAAGGAAGCTGGGGGCACTCCGCTCCCTCGTTTCCCTCTCTTGCCTTTTTAGTTTGGTGCAGTGACTGGACAGGGCTCAGCAAAACTCAACCCCCATTTACTGCGCCAGCTCTTGCTCAGAAAAACTTATTTGGCCCCAGATTTTCACTGCCAAATCTTCGCTTGCTCCTGTTTCAGAGGATGAGCTTTCGCAGCTCGGCTACGTAACTCCCTACGTCTGTTAACAGAGAGACCACCGCTTGGCCGCACGCTGCTGAAATTGGGTCTCGTCTACTTGCAAGCGAACAGAAAAGCTTTACAACCAACCTCATCCAACTGGCCCTGCACCGAGCGGGGCACTGGGCTAAAAAGATCCCTTCCAACCAAGATTATTCTCTGGACAGAGAGGAACAGCTTAAGCATCGAAGCAGGAACAGGATGCAGGTTTAGACCAGCGAATACATCAATCCAAACTTGCCTCTTCTTGCTGCTCGAACACTTAAGCTGCGTCTCTCGGTTGGCCGTAAAGCTTTTCCATTCATTTTTAACCTAAGACCCACAGAAGCTGCTGCCGTCAGAGGATTAAGGTTGGGAAGCAGCTGGGCGGCCAGCTGCTCCTCGGCGGAGTAGCCATCCCTATAGGAGTTTCAGGCCCAAGATCACGGGCACGATGGAAAGGGCTAAAGGAAAAACACAGCCTGCAGAAAAGGTGCCGTGGCTCCGGAGACGGAGAGCCACAAACCCGACTGACCACTGCAAGAGGAAGAAATCCATGCACGAGACCAGAAGAAAGATTGATAGGTCCTCCCATCACCCAGGAACTTGGTTCCTGGAGGAAAAAAAAACAACACACATCGGAGTGGCGTGAGACCAACCCGACAGCAGCCGTGCTACACCACTGCCACCCCGCCGGAGGATGAACGATGCCTCGGAAGACGGGGACTCAAAAATACCGCGGGGTTCTAAGACGTTACACCAGAGGTAACGAATAACCGACCGCCTCATCCAGAGAGGCGCCACCAAAAATCACACTACCTTTGCCACGTTGACTGGGTAATTAATTAATTGATAGCCTCTTGAGGAAGGATTGACATTTGCATAGCTCTTAAAACCCCTGTGTTAAGCCAAGGCCTAGCTGCCCCACCTTCCTGAGAGCGCCCTCAACGTAACCTGGGTCGCGGCCACCATCAGCAATGGCAGCAAGTTGCACCATGGGGGTAGCAGCAACAGAGGAAGCCATCGGCCACGGCAGCCTCCTGGCACCGCGCTCTGAGCTGGCATCAGGCCGTTAGTGCAAACACCGCACCCCGGCGAGCTCTGCTTGACGCTACTGCCCCTTAAAACAGCTTCCCGAGCCGTTATTCAAGCTGCGTACTGCCTGTCGCGGCGTTAATCGCAGAGGAACATCAACATTAAATGCCTTTCAACGAGGTTTCTCTTGCGCTGCTCTCCAAGCACAGAAAGCTGAGGGGCCGCACGGGCTATTTGAGGGCGCTCTCAGGAAGGCGGGGCGGCTAGGCATTGGTTTAACCCAGGGGGTTGAAGAGCTATGCAAACGTCTGTCCTTCCTCCAGCTGCTGTCAGTCAGTTAGGTACCAGGCTCAAACAGCCACGATGGAAGTAACAAAAAGGAAGACGCTCACTTTCTGCCTCCAAGATTTCCCCAAACAAATTATAAGTCTTTAAAGTGAAATCCCAACTGTGATTATTAAGCTTCATTGCCATGTTAGGAAGATTAAGATTTCATTTCTATGAATTATTTTAGATTTAGGCTCAATTTAGAGGCATCATTTGCAGATTAAACAGATGCAAAGCGGGTTTAATCTCTTAAAATACACAGCCGGGAATTTCTACGGGGCAGACCGAAAAATGAACGCAGAAAACCCAGGGTCCCCCCCGGCTGCGGCGGTGTTGGTGGGGGCAGAAGAAGAGGGAGTGCTGGGGACAGGAGCCGGGGCTCTACAGTTTGCACCGAGCGACCTTCAGTCCAGCC
>NW_008825277.1:45310-47260 GCF_000699105.1 Pygoscelis adeliae
CTGCCCAGCGGGCAGGGCTCCCGGTCGAGGCCGTTCGGACGGGCAACCCGGGGTGAAGCCGAGGTGTCAGCACGGATCAGGCAGCAAAACGTTCCTGCGGCTCCTTCCTCCGCCTGCTCGGCTGCTATTTATCGAGGGGTTTGAAGCCCACGGCAGGGAGCGGGCTCCAGCACACCAGGTACGCAGCAAAACCCAACCAGAGGTACAACCCCGGGACTGCCGGCCTGGCAGAGGAACTGCTGAGCCCCCAGCTCCTTCCCTTGGTGGAGCCAGGAGGTGCCTGCGGCCGGAGAGCAGCAAGAGCAGAAAGGGAGGGGACGAGCACAGGCAGGAGAAGCCAAGAGGCAGCGGGGGTTCCCCCGGCCCGGCTCGGCAAGGAGGGAAGTGCCCCCAGGCGTGGGCTACCGACGAGACCTCCGACAAGCCACAAGCCCTCCGTTCCCAAGGTAGCATTCGCGGGCCGTAAAAACACATCTCAAGAGCCCCCCAAACAGCAGGACAGGAAGATTCCCGCTGCACCTCCCCTAAAGAGTGTTTGCGCAGCAGAGGTCCCACCCTCCGCAGCCTCCCGCTCAGGCCAGCGGTCCTCCTTCCCGCCTGAAGGAGCCCACCGCATCAACGCACGCGGATAGTCGGGCAAACACAGCGCTGCTCGCCCCTCTCCCATCTCGCCCCGCCAGGGCCTCAGCCCCGCAAACCTTCGGCCAGGGGCCGGATCCCTCCAGGGAGGAGCACGGTCCTCCCCAGATCATCGACTCTCCCACCCCTTCGGCTTTCAGGCGAGGCAGCCGAGAGCACCGCGGGCGCAAGCTCTGCTCCCGGCTCCGGGTCCCGCGGCGAGGACCAAGCCAAGCCCTTCCCTGGGCCGCCTTCCCATCCCCTCCCTCACATCAGCCCCAGCGCCTTGAGGCTCGCAGGGTGCGTCCGACCCGTCTGCAACCTCAGGCGTAGGGCTTGGTGCCTTTCTGCGGAGTCAGCAAGCCAAGGAGGTTTCCCCCTCCAACGACGAGACGGAGACGGGGGCAGAGACCCCGGCCCGGGAGCTGGGCCGCTCGAATAAAGCTTGAATAAAACTCGCGCCTCAAGCCGGGCTGCCCCGTGCTCGAATAAAACGCACCTCGCCCGCAGCAAGCGTGGCGTGGGGCGGCCCCGTCACCCACCCGCACCCAACCGTTTCCCTTCCCTCCGCTCGAGCGCGCTGCGCTGAGGGGCACCGCCCGAACTCTCCCGCGCGCCCCTCGGGCGCCGGCTCCGTCACGACGCGGGAGACCCGAGCAGGACCATGCACGCAGCTCGCGAGCTCCTTCCCGCGCTTCCAGAAGAGCCGGAGAAGTCTATCTTGGAGCGAGGAGCTTTTTTTTTTGGCAGGAACCTCCCCGGAAAGTCATCTGAAGGCGCACAAAGTCGCAGGGTCAAATCCCGCCCGAGAGCGTTGCCCCATTCGCCGCCGCGAACACCCCAACCCCAACGCGAAGCGACAAGCGGGCGGCACATTCAAAAAAAACAAAAAAAAAAAGGAAAAAAAAAAAAGCATCGTTTACTTCCCATCATACGTCGTTACTGCCAGCCCGGGAGAAACACGCAGGGACGGAGCCAGGACGCTTTAAGCTCTCCGGGCAGCAGGACGGCGGGAAGCTCGCGGGGCTGCTGGCTAAAGTCGGGCCTTAAATCCCCGGGAAAGGCAGAAGGTCCTTCAGAGCCGGCAACAGGTTTCAGGAGCAAGAAAAGTGACGACGACAAACAGCCCCTCGGCTTACGGGCGCTGGGATTCCCTCAGGGCCGGGATCAGAGTAACGGGGCAGAAGTTACCGGATAAAACAGCGAAACCGGGCAGAGACGCCGTTCCACGTCCGCGGGTCCCATCCCTCCGGGCCGGCTGAAAACGCAGCGACGGCAAACCAGCCCCCCCGGGGCCCGGCGGCCGCCCCGGGGAGAACGTCCGAGAATCAA
>NW_008825277.1:57452-58506 GCF_000699105.1 Pygoscelis adeliae
TACCGGGGGCCGCTCTCACACCCGCTTTTTGCCGGCCGTACTCTCCCCTTCGGGAAGTTGTGGGACCGTTCCCCAGCCCCCAGAGCTGAGCCGGCTCCCAGCGCCTCTGAAACTCCCGATCTGAACTTCCGAACCTGCTCCCGTCTCCTTCGGGAAGCACAGCGTTCAGGGAGTCAAACCTTTCTCTTGAGACGTGGGGAGAGCGGGCACAGGGCTGAAGGGTCCCGCCGGGGGTTTGCAGGTGGCCTTAAAACACCCCCGGGAGCAGCAGGGTAACCTGGGTCCAGCCGAAGTGCGGGCTGGGGTCGAAGCAGTAGTCACCTTCCCCAGTTTATCCTCTGTAGTAATTCGGATATTCCCGGCGCGGGACGGACGCCAGCTTAAACTTACGATAACTCTCTAAGAGGCAACGTGAACTCCCCAGGCGTTTTAATGCCTGGTGGTGGTTGTGTCCAGGATTGTTAACCGAGTCCTCTTCCCGTCTTGTAAAGTCTCCTCGGGCGTGGGATTAACGGACGGAGGCGGGAATCGAGACCCAGCAGTTTGTTTCCCAGCGCCCTTTCCGGAGAAGGCGGAAGGAACGAGCCATAGAAGGCGCTTTCTGCCCTTGCAGGATGTCAGGTACTACAGCGAGGAGTGCGAGGTGGATCTCCGTGACCCCATCAAGGACTACGAGCTCTACAGAGAGACCTGCCAGGAGCTGCAGAGACTGATGGCGGAAATCCAGGAGCTGAAGAGCCGAGGCATCAAGGACAACGTAAGGAGAAGCCCCGGTGCCTGATTTTAATGTGTCCTGTTCTTTGATGTTTTCCCTTAATCTGAGAGGAACGGGAGCCGAAACCGCGGCGTCTTCTGGGGAGAGTCAGGAAGAGGGAACAGCTTCCCTTAAATAAAGTAAAATGTGATTTAGCTGAAGCATTGGTCTTGACTGAGCAGACGTCACGCAGACCGAGTTCTTCTAAAGTGTCTCCGGGCTCCCCATGGGTCGGGGGCTCCTGGGGGAGGAGTTGGGCCCCCGCTGACTGCGGCGGGGGTGGCCGGGCTCTCGCCGTCC
>NW_008825277.1:58774-60255 GCF_000699105.1 Pygoscelis adeliae
GGCGGCGGGAGGCTCCCTCAGATGCCCCGGTGACGTTAACCGTGGCTCCTTAGCGAAGCACGGAGCCCCCTTTGTGACAGGCCTCGCAGGAGGCGCCTGCAGCAAAGGGGCTTTGTGGCGAGAGCTGCCTCTCCTGCTTCAAACGCCTCTCTCCTGCCGCTCAGGCTTCGGAGATCGACGAGCGGCGGATTCAGAGCTGCGTCCATTTCATGACCCTGAAGAAGCTCAACCGGCTGGCTCATATTCGGCTGAAGAAAGGGAGAGATCAAACCCACGAGGTACAGAGGGGGCTGGGGTGGGGGGGGTGACGAATACAGGTCAGGGTTCAGCGGGATCAGAGATGGTGCCGTTTCTGCCTGTTCTGCGTATGGACGCGTAGGAGGAATTAAACACCAGCCAGGCGGCGGTTTTTGAATTGGAGCTTTGTCAGGAGACTCCACTGCGGCGCAGCGGAAGCTGTAATTGTAACGGATGGTGAAGGGGCGGCATCTGCTTCTGCCTCAAATGTAACGGGGGAGTCAGAAAGCTCTGCCTCAAGAGTCTGCTGTGCTGCAGGCCTGAGAAATGTGTATACGGTTGGCCCCCAAGCTCCTTACCCGGTCTTCCCGGAGAGCTTTTCACAGCTAGTGAACAGCGCTCGTTTTCGTTGTGCCACTGAGGAAGGTGAGGCGCGGGGACGGGAGGGGACTCGGCCCGTGTGCCCCGGCAGGTCTGCCCTCTTCTGCCCCTGAAACGTGCTGGAAGGGAGCAAAATCAGTTTGGTGTCACAATCGTTCGGTTTCCCAGCCCTTGAAAATGTCTTTTTTCCCCCCCCAAAAGAACTGTTGCGTGCCCTAAAACCCACCGTCCCTAGCTCGTATGGTGAGGGGGGGGGTGTTGGTGACTCTCGTGCGGGGCGTGTCTGCTGGGAGGAAGGTAGCAGAGCTTCATCCCCTGCTCTGGCCGTGTCTGCGTTTCAGGCAAAGCAGAAGGTGGACGCGTATCACCTGCAGCTCCAGAACTTGCTCTACGAGGTGATGCACCTGCAGAAAGAGATCACCAAATGCCTGGAGTTCAAGTGAGTTTGGCCGGGGAGGAGAGGGACTGACGGCGTGTCCGAGGTGGGGCGGAGGCCTCGGGACGTTTGGAATCTCTTGACGCGTCGCCTGAGCCCGCTGTGGGAGGGGAGCGGGTGCCCCAGCTGCCGCCACGCGGGAGAGACGGAGTGTCCCAGAGCTCTTCTGCTGGGACACGGGGGAAGGGGCTCGCGTAGGGAGGAGGGAAGAAGGCATCTATTTTGATAGCTGGACAGCGGAGGAGAAAAGAGGTAAATGTCCAAGACGTGGCCACGCTGGTCTCAAGGGCTCTCTGGCCTCTGTATATCGGGAGTTTTCTTCCGAAAGCCGAGCGTTCCGTCGTGCCCGTCGCACAGGCGGCGCTCTGAGCTGCTGCCAGGAGGGCTGTATTTGGACTGATGCCTTCAAACAGTGCTTCGGTTAACC
>NW_008825277.1:62835-64805 GCF_000699105.1 Pygoscelis adeliae
CAGGTCCTTTTCCGCCAGGCAGCTTTCCAGCCACTCTTCCCCAAGCCTGTAGCGCTGCATGGGGTTGTTGTGGCCGAAGTGCAGGACCCAGCACTTGGCCTTGTTGAATCTCATACAGGTGGAATCTCATTTTGGTGGGAAACAGCCTCTTGAGCTGCCTCAGGAGCAGATGCCGGTCGTGCTTTGGGCACTTTCTGATGCTGTTGGGGTTGTTAGCGTCCATCCATAACTGTCACGTTGTGGAGTGCTGGGTTTGTCTCGGACTCTGTTCCAAAAGGTGCCTCCTGCGCGGTGTTACAGAGATCTTTGCCGCTCTCACTAGCTCGGGGAGCTCAGTAGAGGTGCCTGAAAGCTGGACTTCAAAACTGCCTTGTGTCGGAGCCTGTTGGGGTGTGTTGACCCAACGCAAATACAGTTTTGCTTGGAAACAGAAGCGTTTCAGTTTGGCCATGTCAGGTCTGTTGTTCCCCCTCGGGGGAGGCATCCTCTGCGCTGCGGGTGCTCTCGTCCGGTGGGGAGCAGGGTCCTGAGAGTGCGTGAGCCCCCCAGACCGCCGTTCCCCCTGCCACGGGGGTGGCTTGTCCTGGGCGGCACGCCTCCGTGCCCAACTTTCCCCGCTGCTGCTTTCTGCTGGGCAAGAGGTTGCAGTCAACAGCGATACGGAGATTTAACGTGTTCTCCCTAAACACGAGCGTGTCCAGGGCTTGGAGGGTCGTGGTGAACTTGCGTTTTCCTGGGCTCTCTAGTTACAGAGGAGCATTTGGTAGCGTATTAAACCTCGACTCTCACGAGTTTAACTAAGGAGTTGATGTGACATGAAGTGATTCTGGTGATACGAAGTGGAAAAGCCTCTTCAGGAGCTCGGCGGGGCCGGCAGGGCTCCGTCGGCACGGCTGCTGGCAGCAGCGGCTGGCGTGGGAGCGGGTCCGCTGAGGGGAGATCTGCTTGCTGTCCCTTCTCGGAGCACAGCCCAGGGCTGAGCTTCCACTTTCTCTCCCTGTTTGTTTCCCAGCTCTAATCGGTTCCTTTCTGCCTCCGCTTGCCCTTGGCGTCGAGCGCTCTTTGTCACCGTGTCTGAGCTCTCCTGGTTCCTGCAGTGACTTCTGTCAGGTCAGGAGAGCTGGGGCCCGTGACCAGGCAGGCCCCAGCAGGCTTTGTAGCTGTGACCTGTGGCGGTAACCGAATTCCCACCCCTAGGCTGGCAGAGAAGTACAGGGAGTGCCTGACCAGCAAGGAGAAGATCCTGAAGGAGATTGAGGTGAAGAAGGAGTATCTGAGCAGCCTCCAGCCTCCAGTCAACAGCATCATGCAGGTACAACAGCACCTCTGCGGGAAGGGGAGAAGGCCTTCGGGGCCGAGCTGAGGTCACGCTCCGAGGGCTGTGTTAGAGAGGTGCGGCGCCGGGGCTGATTCTGCTTTTTGGAGATGTTTCGCTCCCAGTCAGCGTGGACAAGGGGTAGATCCGCCTCGTGCCGAGACTCCTCTGGAGTCTCCTTGTTTATGCGGCAATTCCTGCAGAACTGCAGGCGGAGGAGTCGTTAAATGGGCCTTTCCCTGGAGAGCGATACGCAGCTCCAGCCCCTTGTGATTGCCTTGGGAGGGAAGAACAGGAGAAGGAACTGGGTTATTTTGAGATCCAAAAGTTTTCCAGCAAAGGAGAGCTGCCAGCCCTTCCCTGGGGCCTCGCCGTGCCCGTGGCTGCGTTTAACCCTGCACCACGGCTGCTGCGCTGGTTTCCAGTCTCCCACTTGCCAGCTTGGGGTGAAGGAGGGGGTGAGGAGGGCGAACTGTTCTGTTCCCAGTGACGAAGGCTAGCCCTCTTCTTCCCCCAGGCCTCCCTGCCCGTCCAGGAGTATCTCTTCATGCCTTTCGACCAGGCGCACAAACAGTACGAGACGGCCCGACACCTCCCGCCGCCCCTCTACGTCCTCTTCGTTCAAGCCAGTGCCTACGGTCAGGCCTGCGGTGCG
>NW_008825277.1:65148-66264 GCF_000699105.1 Pygoscelis adeliae
GCGGGCTGGCTCGATGCTGACGCGGCCTCCCGAGAGCTGTCACCCCGTGGGGTGGGTGTTACGTTGTGCCACCCGTGGGTGGCGGTGACTCCAGAGCAGGCGATACCTCCGCCTGGCCTCGCAGAGGCCCTTCCCGCAGCTCACCTGAAAGCCTTCATCCCCTTAGGCTGCTTTGCCTTTCGAGGGGCTTTCTGAAGCCTCCCTGAGTCGGGAGGGATTTCCCAGCAGGGCTCAGGATCCCCCTGGGCTGCCGGCATCTCCTGTGCGGAGAGGGCTGTAGCGTAGCCTGAGAACAGGTGGGATTGCAGCTCTCACGCTGCTCTGGGAGTGGGGCAGGCGGCGGAGGGGCGTGGAAGGACCACGCTGGGGCACTTGGCCACACCAGCTCCCTGCAGAGCAGCACCTGCAGGCCTGACGACTCAGCTCCTCGCTCCCTGCTTGTGCCAGCCAGACCCCAACCCCTTTTGGCTCTCGGTAAAGATTTGGCCTTTAGGGTTTCCAGGGACAGTCCCTCAAAACCCAGCGTTTTCCCTCCTCCGACCCCGTCCTACCCAGGAGATCCAGCCCTGCGGTGGCCCCACGGAGCCCTCTGGACAATTGCCCCTTCCCACTGACCCTTCGTTTGAGCTTCCTCTGCCGCGGAGCTTTCCGGGGCAGGGCTGCTTCTAACTGCCTTCCCCATACAGAAGTGGGGTTCGTAGCTTAGTTTTCACATCTCCTCTGTAGATAAGAAGCTCGTGGTGGCCATTGAAGGGAGCGTGGAGGAAGCCAAAGCCCTGTACAAGCCGCCTGAGGACTCGCAGGGTGAGCTGGGGTGGAGTTGCCACAGGCAGGCTGCCTGATGCTCTGTGCTGCAGGCAGAGGAGTCGGGTGGAGAAGCAGGGGGGTTCTGGGGTGGATGCTGGAACGGCGCAGTGCCTGGTGTCTGCGCTGCTGGCCAAAGTCCCTGGCAGGTGGTCCCCTCTGTCCCCAGCTCCTCCTTCCCGAGAGATGTTCGCAGCCCCTCGTCTGTTGGAGTGACCCCTGGTACGGGGGACGTGTTCCTGTGTGTCCGCATCCTGCTAGGGCCCTGCTTTTCGGGGGGGGGGGGGACGGGGAGTTTTGGGGGGGGGCGGG
>NW_008825277.1:67194-70091 GCF_000699105.1 Pygoscelis adeliae
CGGCGAGGGCGTGGGTCCGCGGCTCCCCCCCGCCCAGCAGCCGCGCCTGGTGTGTCGGGCTGTTGCTGTGGGGAAGGGTAAAGGGAAGGGCCTCAGCTTCTGCCCCTCGAGGCGGGGAAGCTTTTGGGGCCAGCAGGTCCTTGGCCCCGTCTCACAGGGGTGGGGGTGCTCCTGGGAGCTGAAGGAACGACAGGAACCGGAGTTGCTTTGTCCTCGCCCTGCAGCAGTGCAAGGGTTTCCTGCTCCCCTCCCTCCCCAGGGCTGCTCCGTGGCCACTGCACTGGGGGATTGGGGAACCAGACTAGAAGGAAGGAGCAGTGGGAGAGGAGGGGGGGGGGCCGCGGGTGGCCGAGAAGCGGGAGGGGGAGGGGCTGACAGCTCTGTTTTGCCCTGGGAGGAGAAGGGTCTGACAGCTCTGTTTTGCCCTCCCCAGAAGCGGCGCAGGCCTACCCTGGGCGTGCAGCTGGACGACAAGCGCAAGGAGATGCTCAAGCGGCACCCCTTGTCCGTCACCGTCGACCTGAAGTGCAAAGGTACTGGTGGCCCTTGGCAGAGCGCGGACAAGAGCGTGTGACAGCAGGTCAGGGAGCAACCCGGCAGCAGCTTGGGATCCTTGGGGAGAGCTCGGGGCGCGGAGAGCCTTTCCTGCCCTCAGCCCAGCTGCCCTGGCAGGGATGAGCGTGGCCTTCTGGGGGAGACTGAACAAGGCGGTTTGTCATCTCCGTCTCCTGGAGCTCCTCTCGCCCACGCAGGTGGGGTGGACCTTGCTCTGAAGCTTTCTCCCTCTAGCTGGGAGCTTTCCTCTTTTGTGGTGGGGTCTTGGGCCTGGCAGATACAGCCTGGCAAACGCTGGTGGGACGGTGTGAGAGGTTGCAGTGCGTCAGTTGCCAGTTACTCCCCCTGTTGCCTCTCTGCCCCATTTGCTGTTGTCCTGGCAGAGGGGCATGTACATCCCCCTCTGCAGAATGCTCCGAGCTAGAGCAGACAGCAGCGTTGCCCCTTCTCTGTTGGCGCAGATGAGAACGTGCTTCACCTGACCTTCTACTACCTGATGAACCTCAACGTCATGACGGTGAAAGCCAAGGTGACCACTGCCGTTGAGATGACCACCGCCATCAGTGCCGGGTAAGGAGAGCCCCGGGGGCGCTGAGCCCAGAGCCCACCGGGCAGCGACCCCTCCGCTTGCCACGAACGCGCCGCCCTGGTGTCCTGCCACGCTCTGTTCAGAGTGACCCGTTGGCAGAGCGATGGAGCGCCAAGAGCAGCATCTGGTGGCAACGTCCCTCTGCTGAGCCGTAGCTCCTGCGCCCGGTGGGCCAGGGGCACTCCATGCCCGGTTGCCTGCTCCCAGCGGGTGAGGTTTTAACCTCGGTCCCTCACCTTGCCTTAACCTGCGGCACCTTAAGGGCCTTTGTGCGGAGCTGCAGTTTCAAAGTGCTGTCTTGGCTTGTCCTTTGGTGGGCAAAGGAGTCGCCAAAGAGCAGAGCTCCAGCTCTGCCTCTGGGGAGGGCTTTCACCTTGTGCGTCCTCTGCCCTGCGGCATCCTCCCCCTTAGCTCCAGGGCCTTGCCAGGAGCCCTGCCAGGCTGCCGCAGCCCAGGCAGCAGCATCCTCTTCTCCCTCTGTCGTGGCAAGCCAGGGGGAGGGAGGTCGGGAACCTCTTAGGGGAGCGGTGCCAGACCTGTCAGGAGCTGGGGGAGAACCTCTCCTGCTTGTCGTATCAATCGCGTCGATCACCTTCTTGCAGCCGAACCGCTTTCCTCCCTCCTGCAGCCTGTGCCTGGCAGCTCCCTCCACCTGCTTGCTCTGCAGGTCACCTTGTCTTGAGCGCCGGAGATGCGGCTGCCTCTCCCTGGGCTCCCCAAAGACCGCTGGAGCCTGATTTGTGTGAGGAATAGCTGAAATGGCAGCTGTGGGAGCCTGCCCAGGGAGCTCCGATAAGCTGCCAGCTCTCCGGTGGCTCTCCCGGGGCCAGGAGGAGGTGCCTGAGGAAGAGGGAGGCGGGAGAGGCTGGGGTGGGCTTACCTGGAAGCAAGTGCTGCCTCCCAGCCTGTCCCATATGAGGCCTCCCAATCCTCTTGGGGTTCTTTTTTCCCCCATAGGTACACAAACCCCCCCGTGACAGCAGCTAGAGTCTCTCCGCAGGGTTCCCGTGCAGGGTGCTCCCTCCCTCGCAGCTGCCCTTGGCTGTATTGCCCCAAACCAGTGAGGCTGTGGCTTGAGCCGAACCCCAAATCCTACAGCCCTTTAAGCTTGGTCAGGCTTGTGAGTACAGTCAGACATGAAGAATTTTCTCTCGTTAAGCAGAATTCCTCTGCTTAAGCTTGTTGGGTGGCAAACAGCCATCAGGCCGTGCCCTGCCTGCGCTGGCGATGTTCTCTCCGTGCGCGTCGGCAGGTTTGGGAGTTAATGCGCTGGAGCGAGCAGCTTCCTGGGAAACCGGGGGGCTGGTGCCCTGTGATTTCTGTCTTCTTCACAGCCCGGGAGGAGACAGACAGATCTCCTTTCGGAGTGGAATTAGGGGAAAGCCGTTCTGGTCTTGAAACCCGACTCGTGGAGCTCGTAATCCCCTTCTCTGGGCTTGGAGCCTGTTAGTGGCCGCCCCAGAGAGCCGTGGAGCCCAGGCTGCTGCTGATTCCCCTCTTCCCTCCTCCTGCCAGTGACCTGCTCTCCCCAGACTCCCTCCTCAACTGCCTCTACCCGGGAGACCACGGGAGGAAAACGCCCAACCCGGCCAACCAGTTCCAGTTCGATAAAGTGGGGTGAGTGGGGCGCTGCCCCGCGCAGCTGGGGTCAGAGCTTCGCCCAGGCGGTCGACGTGAGCGCCCCGCTCCCGGCACGGCACGTCCCTCCCCGGCTTGACAGGGAGGGCTGGGTGGCTGGGAAGCCGGCGTCCTG
>NW_008825277.1:71091-72330 GCF_000699105.1 Pygoscelis adeliae
TGGGGGGAGGTGACCCGCACGGCGAGGCGTGTCGGGCGCCTGCCGAGCAGGCCAGGCGTGCGCTGCCAAGGCTGCGAGCTCCAGTGGGATGGCAGCCGAGGCCTCCGCTGCTCCGCTCTGGGCACCTGATGAAGGTGTCGAAGCGTAACAATGTCCCCGGGTCCCGGTTTTGGAGCATCCCCACCCGCGGGACAGTGAGAGAGCTCTGTCCCCAGCCCTCCCCTGCTCAAGTGGCCTTGTCCTTGGTTTCAGAGCACGGCGTCGTGCCGGTCTCCAGCGAGTGCCAGCATCTCTTCCCTACCAAGATCGTCTCGCGCCTGGTGAAGTGGGTTGCCATCCCCTATGAAGATTACGCGGTAGGCGCCGAGCGCGAGGCCGTATCCCTTCCAGCCCCCGCGCGGCGCTGGCAGCTGCTCACTCCTCCTCTTGTCTCTCCTCCACAGGAGCTGCCCTACACTAAAGACGTGATAGAGGCCGGCTTGGCTGAGGACACTCACCTCTACTACATGGCCCTGATAGAAAGAGGAACAGGTAGGCGCGTTTCCTTCCCCTGGCAGGTGCTAATTCCCGCACCGGCCACCCTCAGGGCAGCTTCTGGGGGTCTTCATGGGAAATCCCTCCGGTTGGAGGCCCCGTGGGCTGCGGGTGACGTTTCTTCCCTGCCCTGCTCAGCCAAGCTCCAGGCCGCCGTGGTCCTGAACCCCGGTTACTCCACGCTGTCGCCCGTCTTCAGCCTGTGCCTGAACTGGAAAGGAGAGCGAACCAGCAGCAACGACGACAACATTCGGGTAACCCAGGGTGGTGGGAGAGGAGGCTGGAGAAATGCTGCCTTCCGGGGGGTGTTCCCAGCGGGTCCGTGTCCCTAAGAAGCGAGCTGGTGGGCAGGCAGCTCGGGGCAGGCCCACGAAACCCGCCGGATGCAGCCCGGGGGGGTCCTGGGGGAGGGCAGAGCGGAGACCCGAGCCTGCGCCGTACTGATCCCTCTGCCTCCGCCAGGCCATGGAGAGCGAGGTCAACGTGAACTACAAGGAGCTGTGGGGGCCCAAACCGGGCTACCAGCTCCTCACCAACCAGCTGCAGCGCCTGTGCATGGTGCTGGACGTCTACCTGGAGACGGAGCCCCACGACACCAGCGTGGAGGGGCCCAAGGAGTTTCCCCAGGAGAAGATGTGCCTGCGCCTCGTCAGGTGAGAGCCTGGCGTCATGGGGGACCCCGGGGGGCAAGTGAGGAGCCAGGGC
>NW_008825277.1:72569-72995 GCF_000699105.1 Pygoscelis adeliae
CAACTACCCTCAGGGGTTCTTCAGCCATCGCTGAGCACCCCCCGGGCGTTGCTCTGGGATGGGCCTGGTCCCCTCTGCAGGGTGGAGCAACCCCCTCCCACCAATTTCAGTTTCTTCTCCAAGGTTTTGGGTTTCGTTTGAAGGTTTTGTAGCCAAAGGGATTAAACGCTGAACCGAAGGAAAAGCCTGTGCGTGCCCCGTGCGTGCGGAGGGCTGGGACGGGGGACGGGACCCGGGACCCGTGGGGGCTGCAGCGAGCCCTGTCCCGCGTCTCTGGGCTCTGGCAGGCGTCTTGCTGCTGGCACGTCCCCTCGCCTGGGGCGCCGCGGAATTGAGGTGGCTAAAAATAGCCCCTTTCCAGAGCCCGCACTGCAGCCCCAGCCTGTCCTTGCCTGCGCTGGCTGCCAGCCAGCTGACTCGGGACCA
>NW_008825277.1:74999-76183 GCF_000699105.1 Pygoscelis adeliae
ACTTTCGCGGCGGCCTTCACCGCCGGGGTCTTGGCCTCCTCCTTTGAGGGGGTCGGGGGCTTCTCTGGCGACTTCACCGCCGGGGTCTTGGCCTCCTCCTTTGAGGGGGTCGGGGGCTTCTCTGGGGACTTCACCGCCGGGGTCTTGGCCTCCTCCTTTGAGGGGGTCGGGGGCTTCTCTGGGGACTTCACCGCCGGGGTCTTGGCCTCCTCCTTTGAGGGGGTCGGGGGTTTCTCTGGGGATTTGACAGCTGGAGTTTTGACCTCCTCTTTTGAGGGGGGTGCAGGTTTCTCTGGGGACTTCACAGCCGGGGTCTTGGCCTCCTCTTTCAAGGGGGTTGAGGGTTTCTCTGGGGACTTGACAGCTGGGCTCTTGGCCTCCTCTTTCGAGGGGGTTGCAGGTTTCTCTGGGGACTTCACCGCTGGGGTCTTGGCCTCCTCCTTTGAGGGGGTCGGGGGTTTCTCTGGGGACTTCACAGCTGGGCTCTTGGCCTCCTCTTTTGAGGGGGTTGCAGGTTTCTCTGGGGACTTCACAGCTGGGCTCTTGGCCTCCTCCTTTGAGGGGGTTGGTGGCTTTTCAGGAGACTTGACAGCTGGGGTTTTGGCTTCTTCCTTTGAGGGGGTTGGTGGCTTTTCTGGGGACTTGACAGCTGGGGTCTTGGCCTCCTCCTTTGAAGGGGACTCGGGTTTCTCTGGGGACTTGGCCTCTTCTTTTGCAGGAGACTTGGCCTCCTCTTCTTCACCCTCTGCTTCAGCTTTCTCCTCTTTCTCCTCCTCCTCTTCAGCTTTTTCCTCTTCAGCCTCTTTCTCAGCCTCATCCTCCTCTGTGACTTCCTCGGTCACCTGGATTTCCTCTGTCTGCTCCTCCACAATCACTGTCTCCTTCTCAGGTTTTTCCACCACCTTGATCTTCTCCTCACTCTTCACCTTGATGTCGGTGGTGATGCTGGGAGCCTTGGGGACCACCTCAGGGAAGGAGATCATCCCAAAGCCGGACTCGATCCGATATTCCTCCCCTTCCAAGAGCTTTCTGCCAGGAAGAGACCAGAGCAGGGCAGTCAGCGATTGCCTCTCACCCAGCTCTCGCCTCCTCCCGTGACCAGGAGCTGCCAGCCGCGCCCTGCAGCTCCACCGCCCTCCCTCCTGGCCCTGCAGCTCCACCGCCCTCCCTCCTGGCCCTCCAGC
>NW_008825277.1:76226-76756 GCF_000699105.1 Pygoscelis adeliae
CCCTCCCCCCTCGCCCCCCGGCCCCGCCGCCCCCCCGCCTGGCCCTGCAGCTCCACCGCCCTCCCTCCTGGCCCTGCAGCTCCACCGCCCTCCCTCCTGGCCCTGCTTTCGAGATGCTGGCTGACCCTCCTGCTCCTACGCCCTGGGCTGTGCGGGTTTCCTCACCCTTTCCTCTGCAAGCCACGTGCGGGGCTGGGCCGCCCACTTGGACGTTGCCCACCACGGTCTTGGGATGGATGGTCTCTTCCTCACCAAGAAGGTCCCAGGCGTTAGTGAAGGGCCCTCGAGGGGTCTCCCCAGAGGCACCAGCACTAGGGGCTGGCTGAGACCCTCCCGCCTTCCCCTTGCCCGCCCCGTACCTATAAGCAGCAATTTCAATGTCCAGGGCCATTTTGACGTTGAGCAGATCCTGGTACTCCCGGAGCTGAGCTGCCATCTCCCACTTGGTGTTCCTCAGCTCGCTGTCGAGCTGCTGGATGGTTTCCTGCGGCAGACAGAGCAGTTGGTGACATGGGGGGCGGGCCCCAGGA
>NW_008825277.1:84434-85709 GCF_000699105.1 Pygoscelis adeliae
GAGCAGCAGAAAATCGGATGCTCCAAACCACGGTGCTCCTGCCAGCTGGGCCACCGGCTCCCTGGGGCCGCGGCGCAGGAGCGGGATAACCCTGTTAAAGCTGCGTCCATCAAGGAAGGTGTCTGTAGCAGCACCTAACGGGACCCTTCTGCTGCGCGTTGCGTGCACGTGGATGGTGTTTTCCACCCTGAGGCGGGTGGAGGGGGGAGCGCGGGAGGTAGAGCGGTGTGGCAGGCGTCGCGCCGGGGCTCTCGGGAGAGCAGCGTTGCTCTGCGTCTTCTGGGGCTCCTGAATTCGGTCGTCCTGGCTGAATAAGATGAGGGGTAAAAGGCTTCGGCGAGCCCCTTTCCTCCCAGCAGCTGGCACGGGGGGGCTGAGCGGCGCTGAGCTCCCCACACCCCCACCATCTCCATCTCGCCGAGCCCGGCCGGCGCAGCCTGCACGGTGGGAGGTACAGGAGGGGTTGCTGATGGCACACGCTCTGGCTTTGCTGTTAGCAGGGGCTTCGGAGAGGTCGTCTCCCCCTGGCCCTCGGCTGTGGGGAGCACCCGAGAGCAGGAGGCTCTGCAGCAGGGCGGGGGTTGGACGGCGCGGGAGCCCTCGTGCCCTGGGATGGTAGATCCAGGGTCCCAGGGAGGGTGCGGGTTTGTGCCGCTGCGAAGGCTCGTCCTCAAAATGGACCCCGAGGAGCCCGAACTTAGGTGTGGGTGAGCTCTGGGTGCTCCCCTCCAACCCCCAGCCTGCATTTTGCTACCAGATCCTTACAAACGCTTTCAACCCCTTCCCCTCGAAGCCAGTTCGCAAGAGCGGCTTAAAATAAGTTTGGCAAGAAGATAGGGTAAAATTCGAGCTGCCACAACGTCAGGGGCTTTTTGTCTTCCTTGTTTCGTGGCTGCAAATCTTGCATCCAGTCCCACCTTGCTTTTTCTGAGCGCTGGTGCTGCTCCCGGCTGTCGGGAACTGCTGCTCCGCTCAAGCCCCTCGCTGGGAGATCAGCGAGTGCCGGGACGTTTTTCCCAGCCTGGAAAGGAGCTGGGTGGGAATCGCTGGAGCAGGGGGAGCAAACACCCGCGCTCGGCTGCCGGCTGCGCGCCGTGCGGCGGGCGCTTGCTGCCATCTCCCTGCCTGCAGATGAGCTCCCACCGCCCGTTTTTGCTCGCCAGGCGGAGCGTGTTTAGCAAGGGCAGGGTGGTTGCAACTCGCCGTAATGACTCTAAACAATCAGATCCGTCCAAATGAGATGATCGAGGCTGTCGGCTCCGGATCTGACACCCC
>NW_008825277.1:86674-87417 GCF_000699105.1 Pygoscelis adeliae
CCGCCGGGGCCCCGCGGAGGCGCGTTCCTCGGCCGGGGGCCGCCTCGGCAGGGCTGGGGTAGCGCGGTGACAGACTTGCCCCCTCTGGAACAGCATCGGGACCGCGCCGCCAACGCCCAAAGCGAGCCCCGCACCAGTGCAAACTCTTTCTCTCTTGCTGCCCGCCAAGCTGGCTCTGGCTGTGTGCTCTGCCCGGCGGGCTCGACCCCCAGATTTTCTTTTTATCCCTGTTGGGGATCCCTGTCCGGCTTGGACAGGGAACAGAGGACACGGTTCCTCTGGCTGCATCTCGTGTGCTCGCAGGGGATTGCTGCGTTTGGCTTTCAAGATGCTCATTTACATTTTAAAGCCATTTGCAAGCTCTTTTTTTTTTTTTTTTTTTACTTGGCTTTGCTTTCCGTGCTCCTGCCCCTCCAAAACAGCAAGGCCACTGCGGGCTTTCAAGGACGATCCTCTGGTTTCTTTGCTGTTGAAGGAAAGATGGGTGAAACAGCCGCAAAAGACAAATCCCCGCTGACCTTTAAGAAGGGCTCTCTGCTGCCTGCACGCGGGGCTCCCAAGCTGTAAATCTGCCCTAAACTGCCTGAATTATATAATATAGCCCCAAGCGCTGGGCGGGAACCTCGCGCCCTTTGAATTTAAAGCAGCATTGCTGGCGCAGGGATGGCTTCTGGAAGAGGCTCCTTTTGATCTCGCCAGCGTGCTTGGTCGGGCGCTGGCAGGCTCGTGGTGCCCCTCTGGGC
>NW_008825277.1:87965-91425 GCF_000699105.1 Pygoscelis adeliae
TTTCCTTCCCGGAGCTCTCCGTAGCGACCTCGGCAAGGAAACTATCAACCCTCCACCTCTCTGCTCTGCCTTTCCTCCCAGGGACGTGCCGCTAGCTGGAGACCACCATGACGGACTCGAAGTACTTCACCACCACGAAGAAAGGTAGGAGGGGGAGCGGGAGGGTCACGCAATCTTCCCCAAAATAATCAGGCTTTTCTCGCAGCTGTAGAAGCCAGGCGGGGAGGGCTGTCCCCGCAGTGGGAAGCTGGCGGAGGTGCCAGCTCTCGTGGGAATGCCCTGAACCCACGCGGGATGCTGTGGCAGACAAAAAACTCGCTCCGATGCAGCCGGGGCGGCTCCTGGGCTGCTGTGGGGTCAGAGCACCTTGTCGCCGGCCCCCTGAACCCAGACAAGGCTGTTGGCAGCTGGGTGATCGGCTTTAGCAGCTCAGGAGCAGCTGCGGGACACGGTCGTCGGTCCTGTCCCTGTCCCCGTCCCCCCCGAGCTCCCCTGGGCTGGGACAGAAGCGCTCGGGGTGTTCACCTTAAGCGCTTTCCAGACCAAGGAATTAATGTGCCTGCCTGGGAGTGAATAAAGAGCTCAGCGCGGCTTCGCGAGGGCAGGAGACGATTTCTTTCAGCCGGGTCCGGAGCCGCCGGTCGACCCCAGCGAGGTGCTGGGCTGGGGGATTGCTGCCACGAGCGGAGCGGGATTTGGGAGCCACCATCCCTTGCGCAGGCTTGAGGAGCAGTTCCCAAAAAATGTGCCCGCGTTCGCTGCTGCGGGTGCCTGCTATCCTCTGGGCTGCGGTGGGCTCCCCAGGTAGAGGAGGGCCTCCCAACAGCCACGCGCGGGGCTGGGGCTTCCCTGTGTGCTGCGATAACCACCCCGCAGCCAAAAATACCTGCCAAATAAACCCCGTGTCCTATGCTTGAGGTGCGGGGTGCTCGTGCTCGTCACTCCTGCAGCATCTCCCCTCCCTAAAGCCCTCTGCGGGCTCGTCTCCGTTTCCACGGATGAGAGCTGAGCCCCCAGGGCAGCCCCGGCCCTCGGCGAGGCGTTTGGGAAGTTAAATCCCCCTTTCCAGCTCCTGGCACCCCGGAGCACCCGGGGTGGCAAAGGAGCCCCGGCACGCAGCAGGTGGGAGCTGTGCTCGCCCTCCCCAGCAGAGAGGTGGGTGCCCCATCCCCCGTAACCCTTGAGCTCCCCCCTTTTCCCTTTCCTCCAGGGGAGATATTTGAGCTGAAAGCCGAACTGAACAGCGACAAGAAGGAGAAGAAGAAGGAGGCCGTGAAGAAGGTGATCGCCTCCATGACTGTCGGCAAAGAGGTCAGGTGCGTGGCGGTGCTGTGCCGGGGATGCCCGGGCCAAACCGCGCCGGGAGGGTGCCCGGACGGCTCGTGGGCTCCTGTTTTTCCCTGTTGCCTCCGAGGGCTTTTTCGCGCCGGCTTTTGTCTCGGGTGGGGACCGAGCGAGCTGCTGGCCACAGCTACACCTCTTGCTATGGGAGGAGAACGTTTGTGTAAGCGTGGCCGTCTGGCAGGCGGGGGTTTGCCTGGCTTCGGTAGTAATCTGGCTGAAAGAGGATCGGTCTGGCTGCCAGATAAGTTTGTTGGGATTATCGCAGCTTCCTTCAAGTGTTAACTAAAACCAAGCGGAACCGCCCTCTGAGCCTTTATGGCAGAGGGTCAGCGGCTCTGCCTCGGTGGGGTTAAGCCTTCTGGGGTCAGCGGCTCTGCCTCGGTGGTGTTAAGCCTTCTGCAGCCACTCCAGTCCAAAAGGTCGGGCGTCTGCTTTTCTCTCTTCTCCTTTATCTGCCTGACCGAGCGGCACGTGGCCCCTCCATCTCCTCCTCCCTGCACGGACCCATCCCCGCACACCCTGGGCATTACACGCGACGTCGGCGCTTTGCTTTTAATGGTGCATTTGAGAGTAGACGGAGGAAAACCACGGTATGAGCTCTGTATTTGGAAAACCGGTGTGTCCCCGGCTCCCAGAGCGCTCGCAGCAGCAGGTAACGCTCTGTCTTGGGGCCGCCTTGGAGAAGATGACACCGGCCGTGGCAGGGACTTGCCCGAGGCTGGTCAGCGCTCGGCAGAAGGAGATATCGGCTGTGGCAACCCGTTTTCTTTGGTGTGTGCGCATTTTAGGCTGCAAGAAAGCGGTTTCCTAAGTTCACCCCTCCCTGGCGGGGGCCGGGAAAACCTGGTTTAGCCTGGGGTGAGAGCAGCTGAGGTGGGCGCCAGCTCTGCTGGCAGCCGGGAGCTCTGCGAGAGAGCTGGCAAAGTGCGTTACCCCGGGCTCAGGGGCGCCCTGGGTTTGATCCTCCAAGCGATGGCTGGGTTTGCGGTGGCAGAGAAGCTTCCAGGAGCCGAGGGACGTGTGTCAGGGTGGGATAACTCCTGCGTTAGCTCTCTGAGCTTGATCGCTTCTCCTAAGGTGGTGTAATAGCCTAATTGGGCTGTCTGTATCTTCAGTAGCCTAATTGGGCTGTCTTTATCGTCTGTGGTGAGACAGCGTCTCTGGCATCCCGCAGCTTCAGGGTGTTCAGTACTCGCCGGGATCAGGTTTGGGAAGGGGGAAGCCCCCAGCTCCACGCAGACAGCTTGGCAGCTCCGCTCCGTCCTAGCGGAGCGTTGTTCTGCTGCAGGGCTCGCCCCGGGGAGCGGGGCTGTTCCTTGCACCCAGTCCTGGGCGTTCACTTCTCTAACGTGATGTTTCTAGCGGAGGACGTGGGGCGAGCACTCGGCAGCTTGCAGCGGGACGGGTTTAACGTCCGCAGAAGCAGAGGACCGTTCTGGTAGCGCTGTACGGGAGGGATCGTGCAGAAGGCGAGGGGGGAGCGGCTCGTCTCCGACGTCCTCTCGCAGGCGCCGGAGGCTTCCGCACCGTCCCGTGACGGCTGGGTGGTGTTGCACCTTCTCCCGGGGCAGTGGACACGCACCGGAGCTGGGATACGGCAGAGCCATGTGGGAGAGCTCAGTTTCTGTCCGTTAGGGGCCATTTTGAGCTGCTCTTGATACGGATCCGTAAAGAAAAACCCACTGGGGATGGGTAATTTAGCCACCGCTGTTGCGGAGTGGGCTCAGGCCCTGGGAGAGCCTGGGGTCTTCTGGCTTCAGGAGTGGGTTGAGCCATGTGAAGGGGGATGGCCCCTGCTCCTGGGGGGGTGCGGGGGTCCCATAGGCGGCGGCGGCTCCTTCCCCCGGCTTGGCAGCGTGGCCGTGTCCTGCCTTCATGGAGGCGCTTTGTGTTTCAGCGCTCTCTTCCCGGACGTGGTGAACTGCATGCAGACAGACAACCTGGAGCTGAAGAAGCTGGTCTACCTCTACCTGATGAACTACGCCAAGAGCCAGCCGGACATGGCCATCATGGCAGTCAACACCTTCGTGAAGGTGAGGGGAGAGGGCTGCGTGCCCGAGAGCCGCATGCGGCAGCGGGCCGGTTCAGCCCACTGCGTGCGCCCTTGCCTTCACGC
>NW_008825277.1:92070-93412 GCF_000699105.1 Pygoscelis adeliae
ATTCAAGAAGAGGCCCTGGGAATCTGCCCTCCCTCTCTCATCCCCCCCCCCCAGGACTGCGAGGACCCAAACCCCCTGATCCGGGCCCTGGCTGTGCGGACCATGGGCTGCATCCGCGTGGACAAGATAACGGAGTATCTCTGTGAGCCCCTGAGGAAGTGCCTGAAGGACGAGGACCCTTACGTGCGCAAGACGGCAGCCGTCTGTGTGGCGAAGCTCCACGACATCAACGCCCAGCTGGTGGAGGACCAGGGCTTCCTGGACACCCTTAAGGACCTCATCTCGGACTCCAACCCCATGGTGATTATCTTTTGCCTTTTCCGTCTTCTCTTCATTCAAGCGGCAGTAAATGCTCTCCCTTCACCTTTACATCCTGACTCCTTTCCTCCCGTGCTCCCCTTCGCTCTCTTTTCGGCGCTTAAGAGGCCGCTTTTGGGGACAGCTCTTTCTGAGGGTTGCAGGCTGCGTTCCTTGTCCTGTAACCCTGTCTCCTGGATGGAAGGTGTCTCGGATTCCTTGGCAGCGCGTTATTAGTCTGTTCCCAGTGGGGAGGAGGCTGCCCCGGCCAGCTCGGAGCAAGGGATGGCGGCAGAGGGGAGCTGACGCTCGGCTCTGGTACCATGTAGCTGGCGGCTTTTGCCTCTGGTGAGGGTTTCCTAGGCTCCCTCCCTTTCCCCAGGCGTGAGGAAACTTTAAAGCCTGCTTTCCCCAGGGTTTCTCTTCCCCCAGCCCTTGCTGCTCTTCAGATCTTGCCGCGGGCGTAGCAGCGAGCCCGGGAGCTGCCGCAGAAAGTGATGGGGCTCCGCAGAGCAGCCCGACTGCCCGGGGAAGGGGAGCTAGAGCGGGCTCCTCCGCGCTGGGCAGGGAGCCAAGGCTGACTCCCGCTGAACACGCGCGAACCGTCGGAGATGTGGCGTGGGTGGGGGGGGACCGTGCCGGCGGTGATTGCTCATCTCCTGACGATCAGCTGGTGGGGAGGGAGAAGCCGGTGCCCAGATGTTGCTGGGTTGCGAGGTGCCGATACTGAGGATGCAGCTCCCCTGCTTGCACCAGCTTTCCCCCAGGCTGTTGAAGGACGCTTTGGTGTCACCTAACGCTCCCTGTCACCTGACACGTGCCCTGTCCCCTCTGGCAGGTAGTGGCCAACGCAGTAGCGGCGCTCTCGGAAATAGCGGAGTCTCACCCGAGCAGTAACCTCCTGGACCTCAACCCCCAGTCCATCAACAAGCTGCTCACGGCCTTGAACGAGTGCACCGAGTGGGGCCAGATCTTCATCCTGGACTGCCTGGCAAACTACATGCCCAAGGATGACCGGGAAGCCCAGAGGTGAGGGAGGCTCTGG
>NW_008825277.1:94061-95926 GCF_000699105.1 Pygoscelis adeliae
CTGATGAAGTTCATGGAGATGCTGTCGAAGGACCTGGATTATTACGGCACGCTGCTGAAGAAGCTGGCCCCGCCGCTGGTCACCCTGCTCTCCGCAGAGCCCGAGCTGCAGTACGTGGCTCTCCGCAACATCAACCTCATCGTGCAGAAGAGGTGGGTGCCCCGGCGCGGCAGCGGGGACAGCCTGGCTCAGGCCTTCCCTCTTCCCTGCGGGCGCTGCTTCCCAGTGCTTCAAACCCTCTGGCTGCAGCGGTGTCAGGGCTTTGCCGACGCAACCCGTCATATGAGGTCTTTTCTCCTCTGTTATTTAAAATCCAAGGGCTGGGCGCAGAGAATCGTGAGAGTTAATGGGCAGGGAGCTAAGCTGGGATCTCCAGGAGGGGTTTATTTTAATTTATTGTTTATTTGGGAGAGCAAAGGATGGAAAGGCAGAAAGCTGAGACTTTGGTTTAGTCGTTAAATGCCTAGGGAGGAATTTTTATGAGATCAGCTTGTTTCTACGTAGTCGTCCTCTTTGAATAAGTGCTGAGAGTCCTTTTGTCCCTTTGCTGATCTAAAATTGCTGGTGGGCAGGAGGTGTCCGAGGCCCCACACGTGTGCCCCGAGCAGAACCGGCCAGCTGGAGAGCCACGCTCTGCGGTGACAGCCGCAGTCAGATGATTTATTGTCCTACCGATTTATCGCCGTGGATGTCTATTAAAAATAGCAGCAGCTTCTGGGAGAAGTGGAAAGCAATTAGTGTCCCTGGAGAAGGAATGCCGCTCCTTGGAGCTGGACCCGGCCTGTCCCTTCCCCAGCTTAGAGAGAGGATGATCTGGTGAGAAAGGTCCAGCCTAGCCCTGGGGTCTGGGTTTGCATCCCTGCTCCTGCAAGATGTCCCTCCCAGCCTTGGCAAGACAAACCTCCCCTGTTGCCTTGCGTCTGGTCTTCGTTTGCGGCAAGGTTGTGCTCTGTCCCCTGCGCGCCAGCGAAGGGGAGCCAAGGGACAGAGTCCTGGGGGGGATAATCAGGGTATCTTGGATTCCGTGACATTGAACGGGCCCCCGAAACCTTGTGCTTGTGGCCAAGGAGCCTCGTCCTTCTGGCCCAGAGCTGCTCGCTCTCCGGCTCCGGGTTTCCCCAGCTTATGTCCTCGGTGTCCTCAAGCCTTCACCGTTCCAGCTCCAGCCTCGGCCAGGGAGTGATGATTCACGCTTGTAGCCGGCTAACGGGGTAATGAATTTGCATGGACTTGGGGCGTTAGCTGCCTGCAGGGTCAGGCGAATGAATCCCCGTCCGTCTCCTGACCGGCGTGCAGCTTTCTGAGGAGGACAGCTCCCTTTCGGCGCTGCTTTGCCTGCTGGTTGCTGCCTGGGTCGGAGCCTGGAGGCGGGAGCGGAGCTCAGATCTTGCTTCTGCCGCTAGAGAAATCATCCGATAGCAGTATCGGGTGTCCAGAAAGCTCTGGAGAAAACCATGGTTTCTGGAAGATGTTGAGTCACCATCCCTGGAAGTATTTAAAAGACGGGTAGATGAGGCGCTTAGGGACATGGTTTAGTGGGCATGGGGGTGTTGGGTTGATGGTTGGACTCGATGATCTTGGAGGTCTCTTCCAACCTTTAATGATTCTATGATTCTATGTTTTCGACGTTTCTCTCTGTGGTCAAAGCGGAGGAGTGCGTGTCTCCCTTCATCGCTGCCTCTCGTTGTCCTCCAGGCCCGAGATCCTGAAACACGAGATGAAGGTGTTCTTTGTGAAGTACAACGACCCCATCTACGTCAAACTGGAGAAGCTGGACATCATGATCCGCCTGGCTTCCCAGGCCAACATTGCTCAGGTCGGGGTCTGCCTGACTGTGCCGGGTGGGCACCGAGGGGAGCGTGCGG
>NW_008825277.1:96435-96636 GCF_000699105.1 Pygoscelis adeliae
CAGCCCCAGCTCCCTGCAGCTGCCCCTGATGCGTTAACGCAGCGGATGATACAAATGGCTTGTTCGGGGACTGCGGGGTTGGGGGGGAGCCCTTACCGAGGGGCCGGGAGGCTTTGCTTCCCCTCGGGGGTAATTTGAAGAAGGGGGGAGGGGGGGGGCTTATTAAAAACCTCGCCGTGGCTCTGCGCGGCCCAGGTGGAG
>NW_008825277.1:97661-99277 GCF_000699105.1 Pygoscelis adeliae
AACGATCTCTGGCTCTTAGTTCAGCACTCCCGGTGCTGGAGTGAGGGTGGCGGGAGGAGAGGGGAGCGTTCCAGCTGAGCCAGGATGAACGGGCGACCGCGTGATCCGGACGTCGTGTACTAATAGTGGTAATAAATACTAATGAACTGAATTAGTAATGGACTGATCTGCTATTAGTCACTGACTAATAGCCAGTGACTCGGGGCTGCTGCAGAGAGGACAGAGTCCAGATCAGCGGGGCTGAGAAGTTGATTCGGCAGCGGGGCTGGCAAGCAGGGGAACGTGCTCTGGGGCCGGAGAGGGTTCGGCATGGGCAGTGTCACGCCTTGCCACAGCCCTGGGGAGAGGGGACAGCCCCAGGCGGGTGGCAGGGGCTCTTGCCGGTGCCCTCGGCCACGTCCTGGTTCTGCTGAGGGTGATGGGACGTGGTTTGGAGTTAAAGCAGAGCTGGGACTCGGGTTTCTTGCTTTTGGTGAACACGTGTCCTCTCCTCGGGAAGGTACGAGAGCGTGATCGCCACCCTCTGCGAGAACCTCGACTCTCTGGACGAGCCCGAGGCCCGGGCTGCCATGATCTGGATCGTGGGAGAGTACGCCGAGCGGATCGACAACGCCGATGAGCTGCTGGAGAGCTTTCTGGAGGGCTTCCACGATGAGAGCACCCAGGTGCGGTGGGATGGGGGGACAGGACAGCCCCCCACGCGATGCGGGTGATCTGGCCGCCAGCACGACCAGCTGGCTGAGGGGTGACACTGTGCCAAAGCTTGTGCTAATCGGAGTGTAACGAAGCAATTTGCTCTAGCCGGGTCGTGGAGGTGTTTTCCTTGCAGGTGCTCGGGGCAGTGGTGTCCCACAGTAGCTTTGGGTGTAGAACGTGGCCCATGAAACGCCACCGCGGTGGTGTCCCAAGCACCTTCCCTCCTTAATAGCTGGGAAGGACCAACTGGTCGTTCCTCTGTGCCAGGACAGGATCGGCCCTTTGGAGCTGGAAGACAGAGTCAGACGGCTGAAATGAGCAGAGGGACGTGCCTGCCCCTTCTGCCAGGGCAGCTGAGGCCGGTGGTTTCGCCTGTGGAAATTCTGGGGGGGTTTCATCTATGGAGAACTTCCTACAAGCCCCTCTGCAAAACACCGTGAAACTTGAGTCACGGTGAACCAGGGGAAAGTCTATAAATTCAAAATAGCAAAGCCAGCGATCCTGGCCGCCCTGTCTCAGGTCTAAAGGGACCGTCGGAGGTGAATCGCTGCTGCTTGTCCTCATAAAAGTCAGAGGATGCTCTGGCCTTCGCCCTTGTGGGACTGTGTTAACCCGGTCCCAAGATCTTGCCCAGTAACCTCTACGTCAACCCGTGGCTCTGACGGGCTGAGGGTGTGGTAATCGGCTTGAAACGGGCTGCAGGCCTGGCTGGCAGCCGTGCAGGGTGCCCTGACGCTTGTCATCGCCGCTTAAGCGGTCGCCGCGTGTTTGGTCCCTCGAAAGGCAGGTTGGGGTTACGTCCCGGCAGCGCGTAAGGGGAAAAATTCACGCGTTCTTGCACGAAAAGAGCGCGTGCTGTCTGTCTGCCTCTCCCTAAAGTTTGTTTGTCCGCCCGCAGGTTCAGCTGCAGCTGCTGACGG
>NW_008825277.1:99541-100213 GCF_000699105.1 Pygoscelis adeliae
ATTCTGGAAGAGCTGACAGTTAAATCCTGGAGAGGGAGGACGCGGTCTCCCAGAGCACAGGAGGCGACTTGCGCTGTTTCCCTGCTAAGGCCGGTGTAGCAAAGCAGCGTAGCCTCTGTACGCCAGAGGTGTGACATAAATAGCTTTAACTTTTCTCCCCGTGATCCCTCTAATACTACAGCAAGCCTTAGATGGGGCCAAGAGGCTCCGAGTTGCTCTCTAGTAGCTGCAGCTTCCCCTGCCCGATGGCTTCGGCGCTAACCCCCGTGCTTCCCGAAGGACTCCGACAACCCCGACCTGCGGGACCGCGGCTACATCTACTGGCGCCTGCTCTCCACCGACCCCTTGGCTGCCAAGGAGGTGGTGCTGGCGGAGAAACCCCTCATCTCCGAAGAGACGGATCTGATCGAGCCGACGCTCCTGGACGAGCTGATCTGCTACATCGGGACGCTGGCCTCCGTCTATCACAAACCTCCCAGCGCCTTCGTGGAGGGGAGCAGAGGGGTCGTGCACAAGAGCTTGCCCCCGCGAACGGGCTCGTGAGTATCTCCGCTTCCCCAGGGTGACTCCCCACTCCACGCAGGGACTTCCAGGGCTGGATCCGTGCGACGGGCAGGTCGGATGCTGAGCCAAGTGGCTGCGGGACTGCTGCGGCCAGACACAGCGCCGTGC
>NW_008825277.1:104561-105033 GCF_000699105.1 Pygoscelis adeliae
CGGGCGAAGGGGGTGCAGCCCCGGCAGCTCCCCCGTTTTCCCCCGTACGCTGGGGACGGGAGCACCCCGGCATGCCGGGGCATGGATGATGCTGGCCTCTCCAGCTCCTTCGGGCAGCTGCCGCTCTCTTGCCTCTGATGCTCGCTGGATGACACCCGGTTCAAGAGGGAGCGGTGGGGTGGGGTGGGGTGCTCGCTTTGGGAGCCGCTCGCCTGCTGTGGGTTGGAGGAGGTGTTGACGTCCCCGCGTCCTCCTGTCCCAGGTCGCGGTGAAAAACAACATCGACGTCTTCTACTTCAGCACCCTGTACCCGCTGCATATCCTCTTCGTGGAGGACGGAAAGATGGGTGAGTTGGAGCGCGGGTGGCTGTGGCTCCTGCAAGCTGCACTTCTGCCACTGGTCCGCGGGTGCCAGCCCGGCCCCTGAAATCCTCCCGGCCGCGTTCCCAGCCCTGGGGATGGAGCGGGGAGT
>NW_008825278.1:0-850 GCF_000699105.1 Pygoscelis adeliae
CCGTCTCCCCATCAAGTGGATGTCACCCGAGTCCATCAACTTCCGCCGCTTCACGACGGCCAGCGACGTCTGGATGTTCGGTGCGTGGTGGAAGGGGGCCGGAGCAGAGTCCCGGGCATTGTCTGCCTCCCATGGCATCACCTTAACGCAAGGGGACAGATCCTGCTCCGGAGCGGGGCGGTTATCCCGGCCTGGCCCTTGGGGAAAGGGGTCCTGGGGCAGAGCTTCTTGCAACTCAACCATCATTAAGTGCTTCCTCCTCCTCCAGTGAATTCAGGACAGTCAGGAGGCTGAGTTAAATTCTAGACCCTGCAAATAGCCATCTCCCTGCCTTTCAGCCCATCCCCATGGCCTCTGGTGCTCATCTGACCGTCTGTCCGTCCCTAACAGCCCTATGGCCAGCAGCAACCGGGAGCTGGGCTCCTTGCAGCTCCCCGGGAGAGCAGGCAGCTCTTTCCTCTGCCTTTTTCACCCAGGGACCAGAAAGGCCGAGCAGCCGAGTGACCTGGTGTCACGCGGCGAAGCGTGGCGCTGTCACCAGCTCCCCAAAAACCCAGGCGAGGGGCTGGTCCCCCAGCTCTAGCATCAGTTGAGGTTGCTCAATGTTGCTCCCACAGCCGTGTGCATGTGGGAGATCCTGAGCTACGGCAAGCAGCCCTTCTTCTGGCTGGAGAACAAGGACGTGATTGGGGTGCTGGAGAGGGGCGACCGCCTGCCCCAGCCCGACCTCTGCCCCCCCGTCCTCTACACCCTCATGACGCGCTGCTGGGACTACGACCCCAGCGAAAGGCCCAAGTTCAAGGACTTGGTTTGCAGCTTGAGGTGAGCGGGGAGGCGGGGGCCTGGGGGT
>NW_008825278.1:2544-3354 GCF_000699105.1 Pygoscelis adeliae
AGCTGTCCCCCGCTCCGCTCTGTGCTGCTGCCTCCGCCGCTTTGAGCTCAATGTTGCTCCCGACCTGGCTGTGGGAGGGCCAAATCCTCTCACCCCACGGGTGCTGTTTGTGGGCTGGAGGGATCGAGCCCATGAAGGGCTCCGGGGTGTCTCCAGCCCCCCCCACCATGCACGTTTGCGTGCACATCCCGGTGAAGGTATGTTGGTGGACAAGTGGCTAGCACAGCATCCCCAAAAATGAGCAGGGGACGGGTGCCTGCCACTCCTCGGGGCTTCGGGTCGGCTCCTCACTCGGCGTTGTCACCTGAAATGCCAGTGGTGGTTTGCAGCCTGAGCTCAGTTACTCCAGCCCCAAAATCAGAGCCGGGTGTTGGGGTGCTCTGCCCAGTGTGCCGGCACAGCCGCGGTGCCGAGTGCGTCTGTGCCGTGGGCATGATGAGCTGCTCCCCAAGTCGGCCTGTGCATGCTGCCCATGGCTCACACACGGGGCTGGAAAGTGCCGGGATGCAGCGGTGGGAGATTTGGGGCCAGCTGGTGGTTTTCTCTCCCTGCTGGATACCCAAGTGCTCCCCAAGTTCAGTTTGGGGGTTCCCAGCTGTTGGGGTCTGGTGCACGGCTTGCATGCACGGAGCGGGGCTCTGGCTCCCGTGCCAAAACTGGGGGGGGGCTCTGACTCCTGAGCCCCCCGGTCACCGCCGGCTCTGCACACCAGGAGGAAGATTTCCTCCGTCCCAGCAGCAGGGAGGAGGCGCAGAAGCTCTGGGAAATTGAGAGGCTCAAGATGCGGCAGGTCCTGGACAAGCAGCAGAA
>NW_008825278.1:3468-4569 GCF_000699105.1 Pygoscelis adeliae
TGAGTTTGCGCTTCATGGCTGGAAAAGCCAGTTTTCGTTGGAGGAACGGCTCCGCCAGCAGCCAAACCTCTTGCGTCCCCTTATTTCCCGCACCCGTAAAAACCTCATGGAGCTGCTTCATTTCAAAATTAATATTTTGAAGCTTGGGCAAATTTTAAATACTTGCAATTGCGTCTTAATGAGCTTTTATAATGCTTTTGAAATAAGGAGTGGAGATAGCTAATGTGTGACTAATCCATCAGCTTGTGGTGAGACAGGCTTGGAAGGAGACAGAAAATCTTTTATTTGATAGACTCACGCAGCTGGTGAAGCAAAGCCCAGCTCCCCTCGCCCCCGGGGCTATCGGATACTGAGCTGCTGCAAACAGCTGCTTGAATTAAGCTTCATTTTATTTGGAGCAGCAGTTTGAGGTTTCTGGTACCCTTGGAGCAGGCAGGGAGCAGATAGGGGTGGATGGGATGGGATGGGATGGGATGGGATGGGACCAGCGATGGGCATGAAACCACTTCCCCTCCCACATGCCCGGACCCTGCAGAGACGCGTTCCTGTCATGCGTTTCGAGTCCCCCAGAAATCAGGAAAATCCCCTTTTTTCCTTTCTTTTTCCTTTTTTCCATGGCTCTCACAAAGCTTCTCTCCCTTTGCAGGACCCAACAGTGTTTATGAACAACAACGCTCCTCCGGTGAGTGGTGCTGGCCCCGGAGAGACCGGGTCGGGGTGTATTTGGGTGCAGGGGGTCCTTCTCCTGGGGGGTCTCTAGAGATCCTCATTTGCTTTGGCACGGTCGGGCGATAGATATTTATATATGTGCCCCTCGCATTGGGAAAATTAATCTGCAGATGTTAATGGGGTGAAACACTGGTGGTCTGGAGCTCCCCACCAGAAGCCTGGGAAGGGGTGGGGATGCCTCCTCCCTCTTCTCTGCCTCCAGGATTTTGTGCCTCTCATTCGCTGTTTCTTCCCTCCGCAGCTGCTCCCGGAGAAGGAGACGGATTACAGTGAGTGCCCACAGCTGCGCAGGGCGTGGGGCTGCCCGTGGCCCCCACCCGGGAGCACCCACTTTGGGGCTGCAAGCGGGCAGCCTTGCGTTCAGCTGCGAGG
>NW_008825278.1:4770-6484 GCF_000699105.1 Pygoscelis adeliae
GAGGGGGTCTGACCCTGCGGGGAGGTGACACAGCTGGGGTGGGTCAGGCTGTCCAGCCACAGTGGGACACGCTGCTCCAGGGTGGTGCGGGACGTGGCACGGGTCCCAGGGGTCTTGCAGCGTGCCCATGTGTCCAGGGGAACAGCCAGAGTGACTCTCCTTCCTTTTCCTTACTGACGGCATAGCGGAGTTCACGGGGCCCCCCCAGAAGCCTCCAAGACTTGGGGCACAGGTAAGACCTCCCTGGATCTGGCCACCACGGTCCCGGTCCTCTTCCTCCATCTCCACAGTCTCATTCCTCCTCCTGCACCCCCATCATCCCTCTGCATCTGCAGGATGGGACTTTTCTGACTCCCCCAGGCCCCAAAGGGTTCAGGCAGACCCAGCAGCATCGGGGTCATGGGTGGGAGGTGGATGGGTCTGGCCAGGGCTCCCCATAGCTGTTGGTCTTTCCCTCCTTGCCACCTCGGTCCATCTGATCCCATCGTGTCCCCGTTCCCCAGCAGTCCATCCACCCGGCCCCCACTGCCAACCTGGACCGCACAGATGACACGGTGTACAGCAACGTCATGGACCTGGTGCGGGCCGTGCTGCAGCTGAAGAACGAGATCAGCCTCCTGCCCCCGGAGGGGTACATCCTCGTGGTGAAGGTAGGGAAGGGCAGGGAAGGGGCAACGCCAGGGGAATGGGGGTTGGGAATGAGTCTGCTGAGCAGCTCCCACCAAGCGTCCTCCTCAGGAAGGTCTTGCACATGTAGGAGGGAGCGTTTCCAACATTCCCAGCTCCTCCTATGGATCCTTGGGTCGATGATGGGAGAGCTCCCAACATGCCCTCCTCCTCCGTTGGGTCTTTGGGTCAACGGTGGGAGCATTTCCAGCACTCCCTCCTCCTCCGTTGGGTCCTTGGGTCAACGGTGGGAGCATTTCCAGCACTCCCTCCTCCTCCGTTGGGTCCTTGGGTCAGCGGTGGGAGCATTTCCAGCATTCCCTGCTCCTCTGTTGGGTCCTTGGGTCAACGGTGGGAGAGTCTCCCACAATGCCCCTCTCCCGAATGGGATCCTTGGCTCAGCAGCACAGACTATTCCCACGCACCACTTCCCTGTGCCCGTGCCTGGAGTCATCCTAACCCCGCCACCCTCCCCGCAGAACGTGGGCCTGTCCCTGCGGAAGCTGATTGGCAGCGTCGACGAGATCCTGCCCATCCTGCCCGCCGCCTCCCGCACCGAGGTAGGACCAGGGAGGAGGGAGAGGGGTCCGGCGTGGGGTTGGGTGCTGGTGGCACCCCTGTCTGTAACCCCTGCGTGTCACGGTCAGATCGAGGGGACCCAGAAGCTGCTCAACAAGGACTTGGCCGACCTCATCAACAAGATGCGCCTGGCACAGCAGAACGCCATCACCTCGCTGAGCGAAGAGTGCAAGCGGCAGATGCTGACGGCCTCCCACACCCTGGCCGTGGATGCCAAGAACCTCCTGGATGCCGTGGACCAAGCCAAGGTCCAGGCCAACCTGGTGAAGCTGTGCTTGGAGTGAGGGCAGGGGAGGAGAGAGGGAAGGAGAAGGGGTGGGGAAGGAGAGGAGGAGAGGGACTGCCGTGCTTCGGTCGGCGGAGATGGGAGGAGAGCGTTGCGGAGGAGCTGGCTTTTGTGTGTCTCCCGTGGCCTCGCTGTCCTGCCCTCCCTGCCCCCCCTCCTCCTGCAGCCACTCGTGTCTTTAGC
>NW_008825278.1:6897-7548 GCF_000699105.1 Pygoscelis adeliae
GGTTCTGGCACCCGTGGCTGGAGCATGCCCGGCCCCAAGCCTGCAGAGCATGGGGAGGGGTGGGACCCCGCCGGACCGCAGCCTTCGGTGACACAAACCAGGAGAACGGTGCCTCTTCCAGCTGAGTTTTCTCCGAGCTGCGCTGTGTAAGCAACGACGGCAAACCAGGTCTCTGTTCGGTTTGTGCTTTGAGTTGGAAACCGCACGGTTCGGGCTTTTCCCCAGCATCTTCCCACAACGCTGTTCATTCTGGCTGAGATAAACCATGCACAAAGTCCTGCTGTGCCTGTGCTTGCCTGTCACCCCCATAGCGTGGGGACGAGTCCCCTGGCCACCAGCACCTCCTTAGAAAGAGTGAGGGTTGTGCTGCTCAGACCTCTGAGCCACCTTGCCGGCACGGGGAAGCGCCCGTCCCGGTGGCAGCATCCCCGGGGGAGCTGCTGGGGTAAACCCGGGTCTGCTGCATCCGCGTCCTCTCTGGAGCCTCATTTTCCTCCCGTTGAGCCCACGATCGATAGGAGGGTCCTGGACTCCCCCTGCTCCCACCCCAAGGCTTGCTAGCGAGAGTATCTGCAGACCTTTGCTTTTCAAAGACCGTAAGGAAATCATGGACAATTCGTGGTGGAGGCTGCTGGGGAGGGGTTTTTGCGG
>NW_008825278.1:7960-15489 GCF_000699105.1 Pygoscelis adeliae
CCTCCCCATTTCTCAGCCCCGTGAGTCCCCCCCCGAGCCAGCCTGCCAGCACCGCAGGCTGCATGAGCGGCTGCAACACCCTCGGGACGGGCAAGTCCCCCCGTGGCACTGTTTATCCCGCCCCATTTCACTCCTGAAAGCACAAAGTGTTTTCTGAAACCTCTCAGACTGCATCCAACACCCTGATGGGTCGGTCTCCAGGAGGAGAAAACGTTGCGGGAAAAACCTGGTGTCTCTCGGGGCGTGGAAGAAGAGAGTAGATGCTCCGTAAGCATGGGTCCTTTAGGTTATGTGGAAGCTATAAATTAAAAGCTGGGTTGCAGCAGTCATCAGAGCCAGACGGTTTGGGGCCTGACGTGGGATGGAGAGGAGGATTTGCTCGGGATGGACCTCGGCAGTGCAGTTCCCCCTGCGCCAGCCAAGTCCGCCAGCCTCGGCGCGAGGCAGCACCCCTGAGCTCCCGGGGTCCATGGGCGCCGTCTGGCCGTGGATGGGTGGGTTATCCCCTTCTGCAGGGTGGTTTTTCCCTTCCAAGCCACCCACATTTCTGGTTTGGCTGTTCCCATCTCCCTGCTGCTCTGAGCTCCGGTGTGGGATGGCGTGGAAGCGACTGCTTGTGCCGGCGGGTTGCAGGAGGGTCTGTACCTGGGCTGGGCTTTGCAGAGCAGAGACCCCCGAGCCATGCGGCTGAGCGGGGACCTCTATCCCACGGCTGTACCCCTTCTGCACGGACCATCTGAAGCGTTATTGCCTGCCCCATGTCATGTATGACTGTGCCAGCCTGTGGTCCTGAGCACCCTGCGGTCAGGATGCGTCCTAAAGCGGCTGTGAGGTCCCCTCTTCTTGCCCAGCGCATTGGAGTCACAACCAGATGCAGTTCTCGGGTTTTGGGTAGGACTTGCAGCAGCTTGAAGAAGCAGGTGCCTCTCCGAGATGCCTCCAGCCTGCGCTCGATCAATGGAGAAGCTGTACCGTGCCTTCCTCGATGCCGGGACAGCTGCAACTGCCCTGGGCAGGGTGGCAGGCAGCCGGCCCCCCTCCCCATCCCCAGGTCACCCCTCGGCACAGCTCTTGCTTCACCCCGCATTTCCCATCCGAGGGTCCTCCCTGGTTGCGACCATGTCCTCCGAGGGAGAGGCGAGGGTCCGGCTGGAGGTGGGCACCACTGTGCCCGCTCCCCGGGAGGAGGGAGCGTGCATCGCTCACCATCCCCACCGCAGCCTGCCCCGGCCCCTAGATCATCCCCGCCAGGTAGGGCGGGAGGAAGAGCCCCACGGTGCCCAGCAGGCAGACGATGATGAACATCCAGAGGAAGATGCGGTCGATCACCATGGCCACGTACTTCCAGTCCTCCTTCACCTGCCGAGCAGAGAGGGGCCGTGAGTGCGGGCAGAGGATGCAGCCCCCCGTTTGTGAGAACCCCTTGGAGTTAGGGGACCACCCGGGGCTTCCTCTGCCTCTGCCGTTTGCCTCAGGGCGAGGAGATACCCCGTGTCTCGGGAAATCCCTGGAGCAGCAGGGCTGGGGGATGGACCTCTCCAGGGAGGCTACTTGGGGCAGAGCTAATCCCACCCAGGGTTTTCTGAAACCAACTGGCTAAAAGTAGGGGTGCAGCCCCTGAGCCGGGTCCCAGCAGGGCAGGCTGGGCCATCGCTGCTCTCCGAGGGCAGGACAGAACGGGCAGGAGAGGGACCTCCAACATCCCCGCAGCCGTCAGGGACGGGAGCTGGAGGAACCCTCAACTGAACCCATGGACCGGGCACCTCCCAGGAGGTAGTCATTGATTTTCTCCCTGGCTTTGGGTCCTCAGCAGCCAGGAAACAGGCCGGGGGTGCCAGCACGGACCCCTCCGTGGAGGTACAAGTGAGGGACCCCCCTCCTCACCCCCCAGCCCTCGGGGGCACCCACTCACCGAGAAATCGGCATCCTCAGCTCGCAGGTGGTCCGCGATGTACTGCACCCCTTCCAAGGCCTTCAGGATGCTGGGGGACAGCATCAGCCCCGGGTCCGAGCCCACCTCCTCCTCCTCCCCCTTGGGGGGCACTCGGGGGGCTGAGCCCCCCGACGTCTTCCCAGCTTGGCGCCCGCAGTCATAGCGGCACTGGGCGCCCTGGCCACGGGAGCCTGCCTGGGATATGCGGCTGGGGTATGTCTTCTCTTCCTCCTCCTCTTCTTCCTCCTCCTCCTCTTCCTCCTCCTCCTCCTCCTCCTCCTCCCACTTGCCATCCACATCGGTCTCCAGCCAGCACCGGGAGGTGCTGAGCCTCGTCCCCGGGAGGTCGTACTGCCCCGCGCTCCCCTCGGGGGGAGGCAGCGCCGGAGGTCGCTTCATGAAGAGCCAGCGAGGGATGAAGTCCAAGAAGAAGCTACGCACCCAGTGAGGCATCGTGTGGGTGCTGGGTGAGCGGTGGTGGACGTTGAGGACGAACACGGTGATGATGATGGAGAGCGTGACGAAGATCATAGTGAAGAGGAGGTACTCACCGATGAGAGGGATGACCAGCGAGGTAGATGGGATGATTTCCGTGATGAGCAGCAGGAAGACAGTGAGGGAAAGCAGGACGGAGATGCAGAGGGTGATCTTCTCCCCGCAGTCGGAGGGCAGGTAGAAGACCAGCACAGTCAGGCAGGAGATAAGCAGGCAGGGTATGATGAGATTGATGGTGTAGAAGAGCGGGAGGCGACGGATGATGAAGCAGAAGGTGATGTCGGGGTAGATTTCGGTGCAGCAGTCATACTTCTTGGAGTTATAGGTGCCGATGGCCTTTATGATGGCCCACTCGCCGCTCTCCCAGTAATCCTTGAGATCCACGTGGTGATCCATGTTCTCCAGGTCGATCTTGGCCTTGTCGTAGGTCCAGGAGCCGAATTTCATCTTGCAGTTCTGCTGGTCGAAGGGGAAGAAGGTGACGTCGATGCTGCATGAGCTCTTGTAGATGGCGGGTGGCACCCACTTCACCTTCCCGTTGGAGAAGAGGTGGGCCTTCGTCATGTGGGTCACAGCGAACTCCCCGTCAGCACTGCAAGGGTGGAGAGGTGGAAGGTCAGAGGAGGATGAAGGGTTTCCCCCAAGAAATAGGGCCAGGAGCTCCCTCAGCTCTCAGGGCTGGTATAAGCCTTGACCTCAAATCAAGGAGCTGTGGCCCCATCGTGCATCTCTGCGGGGTTCACCCTCCTGGGCATCATCCAGAGCATGGAGATGGGTGGGAGTGTGAGCACCGGACATGGGGAGAGGGATGCAGACTGATTTACATCCTTACCAGTGGGGTGGGATGGAGAGGAGGAGGCCCGTGGGGGCTGGCAGTGCCAGGGAGCTGCTGGGAGGGGATGGGATGGGATGGCATGGGATGAGATGATGGGGTGGGATGGGATGGGATGGGATGGGATGATGGATCTGGCCCAAGGGGTGCCCCATCTTGGCAGCTCCACTCACTTGTTGTAGAGCACGATGTCGGGGATCCAGATCATCTCAGAGGGCACACGGATGGAGGTGACGTTGTCAAAGTCAGCCGGGTCCCAGCGCAGCTTGTAGTCGCTCCACTCCTGGAGGGAGACACGGAGAGGAGGGCGCCAGGTGGCCCTCAGTCTGGTGGGACCGAGCTGCCCAATGCCACCTTCCTCCTCCTCTTCTGGTAGCATCTCTCCGAGGAACAGCACCGTGGAGGTGCCACCAAGCCCCCCCCTGGGCAGGGGCTTTCTGCCCCAAATGCTGTGCCCTCCTTGGCACGCTCCTGCCCTTGCCCCAGAGAGGGAACAGGCTCCTACCTGCTTCAGCCAGACGTTCGTGGTCATCATTTGGTTCTTCTCATCCTGCGGTGGGAAAGAGGGAGAGATGAGAGGAGACAGGCCGAGAGAGCCCAGGGGCTTGTCCCGTCAACGCATCGGCCCCCAAATTACTGCTTTCACTTTCTGCCCTCTGCCTCTGGGGTTCAGCTCCTGGGAGCAGCTGGTACCGGTACAAGTCCAAGGAGGGGCTGTGTTTCCCCGCGATATCTGCTCACTAGATGGCAGCAAGAAATAGCATTTTGCAGCGTACAGCTCTGAGCCGCTCGGATGGATGGACAAATGTACCGTCCCGTGGATAGGTGGATGGGAGGATGGCTAGACGGACAGACGGACTGATGGATTGATGGATAGGCTGATAGATGGACGGGTGGGTAGGTGGGTGCGCATGGGAGGAATGAGCAAGGGATGGATGGACAGGCAAACCCAGAGGTGCCTCGGGGCAGGTAGATGGCGGATAAGGACGTGGCAGGGATGGAGAGCTGCAGTTTTCCTTGATGCTCTCCTGCTGTCAGGGGAAGGGAGGGTTTGGGATGGAGGGGGGGGGGTGCAGACCCCCCTGCTCGTTGGAGGCCTGGGGGAGACAGAGCGGGTCATTTGTCACCCGCGGGCGATGGCCAGGAGGTTGCTGGTGCCCGAACCCAACCTCGCGCCAGTGTCCCAGGCCCTGGTCTGGCAGACCGGTAGGACCAACGGGTGAAAAGACAGACACCATGCAGGACTGGGGTCTCCACCGGCGGGCTACGCACCACGTCGATCAGCTGCGCGATGGAGAGCCCGAACTTCACGATGACCACGTCGGAGGTGTTGGGCACCGGCCGTGACCAGCGGTTGTAGCCGGTGAAGAGGTGCTTGAAGAGGCGCTCCTCGGCATGGCTGCCCAGCTGCTCCTGCAGGCAGGCGGCTGCGGGGAGATGAGGGTGGGGATGGGGACGGGGATGGGGCGGAGGAGAGCTTGCTGACTTGCGTTTCGGTGCTGGGTGGGGATTCAGGATGTCCCGGTCCTTTGCCCGGCTTTGCCTCCCATTCCAAGCAAGCCCCCTCTCTGCCGCAGCAGGCAGGGATGCTAAACCTCACCTTGGGATGGGGAGAGGGAAATTAGCCCCCTCAAGGCTGCCCCGTGCTCCTCCCGGGGAGCAGAGAGCGGTGCAAGGTCAACCTTGCAATGCTGGCTGAGAAAAACCCCACTTTTGGGTGGCTGAGGTCCCTCTCCCAGTCCCCTCCAGCTGCTCTTACTGGTGCTAACTGGTTCAGCTTTGCAAGGTGGAGGCTGACCCAGTCCTTGGGAGAGCTGCAGCCTGCCCAGAGACCATGCCTCAGGCTGGGCTGGAGACAGGGCTGAGAAGGAGGGCAACGCTCTTTGATCTGCCTAGAAATTGTTGGCATTGGTTTTCGGTGCTGTCACAGCTTGCGGTGCATCGCTCGGCCGTCCTTGCTCGCTGCAGAGCCCCATAAATTTCCACCAGCAAGCCGAGGGAGGCCGAGGGAGGGAGGGAGGGCTTTGCACAGTGATGTGCAACCAAAGAGACGTTGTACGGGTGGCTCTGCCCTGAAGAAGGATGGGTGTACGGCCCCACAGCATCTCCCATGTCCCGTGTAAGCTCTCACCCCCCGGGCAGGCAAGCCCAGCAAGGGGCCCCGGTTGTTGTACTTTGGCCAGGGACGATATTCTGAGCAGCCTCGAGGGTCTTAGAGGTGTTGGGGAGGGCTGGTCCCCAGTGAAGGGACAAGCAAGATGCCCTGCTCCTGGGAGGTCTTGCGTCGATGGGGGGGTGGAAGCAAAATCCTTTTTTTTTCCTGTCCCTCCAACATTTCTAGCCTGCACAGGATGGATCTGGGGTCCCAGAGGTGCATCCCCTGTGGGGGATGACCCAGAGCAGACCGCCCCCACCCAAGTGTCTGGGTGGTGTCAAGCTGCTCTGCAAAGACACAAACCCCGTCCTAGCACGGCGCGTGGTGGAGGACATGATGCCAGCCTGGAGACTGGGGGGGGCTGAGAGACTGCATGGGGGTAAACTGGGAGAGAAATGGTTTTCCATGTGCACGCTCCACAGCCCCCTCAGCTTTCCCTCCCCACTCCCCAAATTTACCCCCCCCCCCAGGGTCCCAATGGGTGACACCCGTGGGAAGGCAAGGCTCAAGTGAAGGAAATTCAGGTACCCCAGGGAAAGCCAGAGCTGCCCTTACCCGTCTGGAAGGTGACGAAGCACCACGCGACGAGAGGGACGATGCCATGGGACAGCCGCCCCATCCTCCTTGTACTAGCGTCCCCCGTGGACCCACTCCCTGGATCAGTTTGCAAAGCCCCCCAGGAGGGACCAGGGGGAGCGATGAGCTGAGATGGTGGTGGGAGAGGAGGCTCAGCAGGGAAAGCCACCATAGGGGACCTCTGACGGGGTGTCCTGCGTGTCCCCACCATTAGCAAGCGCTGGAGGAGCCATGGATGGAGCTGGACATGGGCTGGGAGAGCCTCAGCAGGGACACAGACAGGCCAGGGTGGGTGCGTGGTCTGGGATGCTCTGCCGAGCTGCCTGCCCCAAATTTCATTCCTGGAAAGACAGCAGAGAGCGGGCACTGTCACCGCGATGCCACCGCGGCGCGGGTCCGGGAGGTGACGGTCCCGCTGTGGTCGCCTCAAAGCCGCTCCCAGCCGCGGAGCGGGGCTTGGAGCTGATCCGAGCTGCCACCATGGCAGAGTCAGGGGAAAATGTCCCCAAAGCATCTGCTCCCCGTCTCACGAGTGCTCCTCAGGCAGGCAGGGCGCGAATCTGGGCAGCGTCGGTCGCAGCCGGGCGGCCGGACCCCGTGAGTTAAAGCGATGGGGAGCCCAGGTCTGCCCCCGGGTGATTTAATAGCAGAGATGGAGCCCGGTGCTCCAAACATTACTGGGGTGACCGGAAAATAACTGGTTTCAACCATCCTTCTGCCCTCCCCGACTTGAAGCTGCCTCGTGCCCTGAGAGTGAGGGAGGGGGAAGCATCTCAGCTGCTCCAAGAGACTGCGCTGCCCCGAACGGGCTCCTGGGGCTGGTTTCTCCAGGAGCGCTCACTTCTGAGAAGAGGAATCATCCTTTCACCACCCACCCTCGTCCATGCGTCTATCCACGCATCCATGAATCTGTTCGTTCACCCATCCATGCACGCATCCATTGATCCTTGCACCCGTCCACCCTCCCACGGATGTGTTTGCTTCCCCTCCCCAGCAAAGCGAATCTCTGCAAGGGGAGAAACCACTTGCTCTGCAGAGGCTCCAAAATCTGCTCCTGCTTACAAGGTGACTCCTCCGCACCTGACCCGTGCCCCCATCAGCAGTCTCCCCTCTCCGGGAGGCAGTTGCTTTCATCCCCGAAGAGAAAGAGGTTCCCAGCCCAGCACTGATGTTGCTAAACAAGAAGCTCCTTTGGCTTAAAGTCCTCCCTGGCCCGGTAAAACCACGAAGCCCTCCTGAACTCATCATCATCTTCTGCGCAGTTTTCAACTGATTAATACGCGGATGGCGGAGGGGGTGGGAAACGGGAGGAGAAACACCGGCCACTGCGCCGAGCTGAAGAGAAAATTATGGATGTGCCTCTCCTGGCTGAGATATCTAAATATACCGGAGAGTACGGGGTGGGCTGGGGGAGCTGCTCCCGCTCCGAGCTGGGTTATAGGGTCACACGAGTGGGGATGTCGTGCGTTCCCCAAAGCTCTGATAGATATTGAAGAGGGGAAGGAGGTGCCCTGGGTGATGCAAAGCTGTGCTGGAAA
>NW_008825278.1:16603-16915 GCF_000699105.1 Pygoscelis adeliae
GGGGGAGGAAGGCTGGAGGGGCATCGGCTCTCCTGGCCCTCCTCGCCACCCGTGCACTGGCAAAGCTTCCCCGGGGTTGGAAAGGGCTGGAGTCGCCAGGGTTTTCTTAGTCTCTTCCAAGGCACCGCTCGGCCGGGGAGAAGGAAGGGGATGTTGGGCTTTACGTGTGAGGATGGGGAGGGAGAGGGAAGAGGAACAGGAGCCAAAGTGCTGTGGAGCAGCAGAACCAGAGCACAGAGCGGGGGGTTGCAGGGCACATCCCTTGGGGTATTGCAGTGGGCATCACGGGGCATCGCAGGGGGCATCGCACGG
>NW_008825279.1:0-374 GCF_000699105.1 Pygoscelis adeliae
TGCTGGGGGGGTTGGGGCCACTGAAGGCTGCGAGGGGCTCACATTGCCCCAGAGCCAGGAAGGGGCCCGTGTGCCCCGGCCATGCCTGTCCCAGGCGCCCGGCGCTGCCTTCCCCTCCTCTGCTTGCGTGGGGCTCTGCTCTGCAGAGGAGAAGGAGCAACCCCTGGGCACCATCCCCTGCGTGGGCTCCTCCACCCTGCGTGGGCTTCTCTGCCCCGGGACAGGAGGGAGCCGGGGGTCCGCATCCGTGCTGCCCCCTCCCTGCACCCCCCTGCCCTGTTCTGCAAGGGCTGGGCACAGGCTGGTGCACGGAGCCATGCAAGGGCTGGGGTGGTGCACGGAGCCGTGCAAGGGTTGGGGTGGTGCGGGGGCAT
>NW_008825279.1:1453-1683 GCF_000699105.1 Pygoscelis adeliae
CCCCCCCGCCGCGGCCGGGGGGGCCTCGGCGGGCACCGGGCACCCCCGGGCTCCCCCAGCCCAGCCGCATCCCTCCTTAGCCCGCTGCAACGAGCGGAGTGCATGCGCCAGGCATGGGGGCATGCACACGCATGCACATGCCCATACGCACACGTACGTACACATGCACACACGGCAATGGGGCGCTCTCCCCCCCCCACCCCCCCCCCGGCCACGCGCCCCCTCTCCGC
>NW_008825279.1:1716-2573 GCF_000699105.1 Pygoscelis adeliae
CAGGGGTGCTCGCAGAGCCTGAGCAGAAGCCAGGGGCCGGGGTGATGGCCAGGCGCTGGGGGGGGGGACGGACGTGTTGTGAGCATGTCGCTTGTGCAAGTGGGAATTGCGTGTGGGGCATGGAGGTGAACACAGCGCTCGCGCAAGCAGGATGTGTGCAGGGTGCCAGTGCGAGCACGGTGCTTGTGCAAGCAGGACGTGCAGGCAAGGCACCGATGCGAGTGCATGACTCGTGAGCAGGGTGCTGTGTGGGGGCACCAATGTGAGTGCGGTGCTCGTGCACACAGAATGCACGTGCAGGGTGCACGAGCACGGTGCTTGTGCAGTGGGATGTGTGTGCAGGGCACGGGTGCAAGCACAGCACTTGTGTGAGTGGGATGTGCATGTGGGGCACTGATGTGAGCACATTGCTCAGGCAGGTGGGGTGCAAATGCAGGGCACCGATGCGAGCGTGTGTGCTTGTGCAAGCAGAGTGCGTGTGCAGGGCACTGTTGCAAACAAGGAGTCTGCTTGCACGTGCAAGGGACTGGTGCAAGGATGTGAGTAGGGCATGTGTGCTGAGCACGAATGTGAGCGTGTGAGCAGGGTGTGTGTGCAAAGCATGATTGTGAGCATGAGTGGGGTGTGCAAGCAGGGCACCACTGTGAGTGTGCGAACATGCAGGGCACCATTGCAGCGTGTGAAGTGTGCAGGGCACCGCTGTGAGCGTGCAGGGCACTGTTGCGGTGTGTGAGTGTGAAGGGCACCGTGGCAGCATATGAGCGTGCAGGGCAGCGTGTGAGCGTGCAGGGCCCGATGCAAGCGTGCGGGGCACCGTTGCAGCGTGTGAGTGTGCAGGGGCACGATGCAAGCGTGCA
>NW_008825280.1:0-6919 GCF_000699105.1 Pygoscelis adeliae
CAGTGGGGGTCTTTAACCCCCAGCCACTGGACTGGGAACAGTATCTGTTCCCAAAACCAGCTGTTGGGGGGAACAGCATGAGCAAGGTGAGCAAGGAGCTCAGCGCTGCTGGAGCGGGACCATGGGTCACTGCCCGTGTGCCTGGTGCCAGCTGTGGGGGGAGAGTCTGTGTCTTCCCCAATTCTGGTGTGCCTGGGGTGCGCGTGCATATTCACCAGCAAATTTAAGCTGGACTAGCTGGAGACTAGGGGGGCCTAGGGTCCGGGCCAGGGTCCTCTGGGCAGGGGTTCTGTGCTGGTATGCCCAGGAGCACTTGTGAATGTGGAATGCATGAGGGACAAGTGTGTCAGTGCCGCATGTTTGCAGCAAGCACCAAGCTGGACCAGCTGGCAAGTCAGGGACCCTGTGAGGCAGGTAAAGGGGGCCCAGGATCCAGGCAGGGGTGCTAGGCGGGCAGAGGGGCCATGCTGGTAATCAAGGGATCTTCAAACATGTGCCAGGGTCCCCCAGTCTATTTGCTATGCAATATATGTTTTTTGCAAAAAAACCCCATTTGACCTCTAGTGTGCCTTGCTGACATAGGCTTTTCTACTGCGTAAATGACAGAAATCAAGTCAGTGAATTCATCAGCAATGTGAGTGGATTCTGTCTCTCTTAAACAAAAACAAACAAAAAAATGCAGCCAAGCAACCACATTCTTATTTTGGCTGCTCAGAGATTATGCCTGTAAACTCCCTCTCTAACTCTGCAGGGTTGTGTCAGTGGAGAACAGCAAGAGAAGCACAGGAGAAGCAAAACACATTACAAAGTATTCCATCTGTCCGTCCCCAGAATTTTTTGGTGACTTGTGAAGATGGCTATACTGGAGCAGACCTATGCTGTTCTGGGAGTCTGCTGTTTTGGAGAGTGCCTAATAATAATCATAGTTACAACACTGATGGACATACAGGTCAAAGGAATTTTAAGACTGACGTGTTCATCAGGTGTACAGTCTGCATAGGCCACTGAGAAGCACACCAATTACTGATGAGTCTTTTTCCTGAAAGTGATCTCCATCTATGTAGACAGCACAAACTCACTTTAGCCTTCCTGCTATGATCTTGTGTGCTGATAATGGTTTAAAAAGGATCAGAGTTGTCCTCAAACCACGAGCTGAACTGGCATCTAATGTACTCCTGGAATTTAAGTCACTAACTCCAGCTGGTACATTATGTATCTCACATCTAGCTTGGATGTAAGGTCCATCTATTGAAAAATAAAGCTGTATCCTTTTGTTTCTGCAGATTTTAACTTAAAAACAAAAGTTTGTACAAACTGCCCCTGTAAGTGAACTGGAATGAAGACAGACGCTCTCCCAAACTGCTTTGGATGAAATGAGATCTGTTCAGCAATAACTGAGTACACACCCACTCTAAAAATCAAAACTTGCACAGGAGGCCAGTATAATACAAAAATAAGATCAGCTCATACTGAAGTGTTGTGCCCATGTGAAAACATTCTGCCACAAGAATAATTTACCTCAGATCAAGACATGTAAGAGAATGACATGCTCTCTTGCACAGGTGTAAAAAGAAAATGGGAGCATAAAGTTTCACTACATTAAATAGTAACAGAAAATAGCAGGTTTCCTTCCCCAGAATCAGACCAAATCCTTTTTCATTTCTTTAACACTCCGTAGTCCAAGAAATTATTTTCCTCCCTTCCTCTCTCACTGTTCCTTTTATTAAGTCCAACTATTTCTTGTATTGACTACTTGTAGAGTTCTGGACTTTGCTTGCAATGATAATCTCTCTCCCCTTGCCAGCAAAAAGATGGCTACTTTACAGATACTTTCAGTTTCAAGATTCATCAGCGCAAAAATGGACACCAGAAAGCAGAACAGTACATTAAAAAAAGAACTGAAACTACAATTGCACAATGATTTGGTAAGATTAAGATTCTGCCATTCATTTTAAGTGAGTTAATAGTAAACAAGACACCACCACACAAACAATTGGAAAAGTCACTAAGATCAGTAGAGACTGTGGTATTTTGTGTCCGTGAGACACTAAAAAAGAAACTTCAGTTTTCTTAACTAAAAAGGTCAGTTCAGACCTCAGAAGAAATAAAAGACCAACTCAAAGGAACAACAGCACATATATTTGTTAGTTTCATAAAATGTATGTTCTGTAGAATACTGTATAAGAAAAAAAAAGGAGTCAGTAATACACAAATTCCCTGCATGATTTGCTATTAAATATTTTATACAGTGTGGGGAACAATGTGCCTTTTGCACAGTTAGCATAGTAGTGAATCAAACACAAATCATGCCTACCACAGTAGAACCTAGAGCTCCCAACTGGGATCAGAGATCATACTTCCTATTGCACTAAAATAAAGGAAAATGCATCGTAGCCCTAAATGGTTTAGGAACAGAAACAAAAGGAAAAGCTGCCATGAAATTATAAATACAGACACCCAATTTGTGCAAGATCCACTGACAGGCAAAGATAACCGCACTAAGGAGAAGGAAGAATGTTTGCATCCTCAGTTACGATGCCAGATATGTAGTCATATTCTGCTTCCAGTTCCATAGGTTTAATATGATTTTGAGCAGACTTGGTCATGCCAGCTGCAGTGCCTTTTAAATAAAATAGGTTTTAAACATAGCCTTTGATCCAAAAAGTCCATTAACAATTCCATGACAGATCAATACAGATCATTCCATATCTGCCATAATTATATACTATTTCTATAGGGATTTGTTACTGGTCATAGCCAAAGCAGAAGCCTGGAAAGGCTTCCACTTAGACCTTGTCTCTTAGTGCTCCTTAGGTCCTTTAACAAAGAAAAACACTAGGGACAATTTTGTAGCAAATTGTTTAACATTTCAGTAACAGTTTAACTGTAACAGCCCCTTCTTCAGGCTCTTCATGTATTTAGGTACTCAAGTTTGTTCTTTACCCAAATACTGTCTCTTTTGCTCTTTCTACATGTGAAAAATACTCTTTAACTTCACAACTATACCAGTTATGAAAACCTGATCTACACCAGTGTTATTGAAAGCTTTCTATTAAAGTGTTTAAAAATTAAAGGATGGCATCTTTTGAATTTTTCATAGTTAGTTTAACTGTATTATTTCCAGTAAAGTTAATCTAAACATTGCCTTCAGTAACAGCAAGTACATGAGCACTGAGTGCTTCTTAAACCCTAACCAGGCAAGAATCACAGCAGCACAGCTGCATGAATGTAAGTGCATACACACGCATATTATAGCAAGCGGGCGAAAACTCTATAGAAGAACTCAGAAAGGTGTACGGCACTGCTGATATCCCAACACTGAGCTCAACAGTTACATACCAAACAATTAACAACCACAAGAGCTTATGGGCATCATTTCCATCAAAACCAAAGTTCAAATCCTAGTGCAAGCATTTTGTAATCTTGCGAGTATATGATTAAAGCTTTGCAAGTATATAATTGAAGCTTACAGTTAAATGTACCTGAAGTTAAACATAACAGCTTCGGTGAACTTTATAGCTCTTTCATCAGTTTCCTCCAGGTGGATTTTTTTGTAGGTTTAGAATCCAAACTGAGACACCTCCAAACACAAAAGCAACGTGTACTACAGAACACAGACACACACACATATGTAGCCAAGTCCCCTGGGTTTGTTGTTGTTGTTGTTTTTGTTATTGTTATGTTCTACAGACAATCTTTATAAAAGATTAGTTTCATCATATGTATACTATATTACAGGCATGTTTCTACCACAAGAATAAATATTTGTAATATATTAAAAAAAATCAGAACATAAATCTTGCCTTTGAAAACTTACCAATGCCCAATGTATTTAAGGCTCACTAAGCAATTTCAAATTTGTAATAGTCTCTACATTTGCAAAATGCGTTAGTAAAGTTTACAGATTTTTAAAACAGTCCGACAATCTCTCTTAATGTTTCATAGCTTCTCTCCTCCGTAAACATATGCTAGCTTTTCTTTCACCTCTCTCCTTTCACGCTTCATGTTTTTACATTGTTGTCTTTACAAAAGGAACAAAAGTATCAAAAAGACACAAACAATATCCAGTTCAGCTCCTTTCAAGCTTAACAAAATTCTATTAGGTACTCAGGGTAGATTTGGTTGGCATCAAAGATAACAAAGATCTTTGGGTTCCAGGTATTATCCACACAGCTGTCATACAAGTTCACAAAACTTCCATCTTTTGAAGGAGGCCTCATGTATTTTGAATCACCATTGATATAGTCACCAGTTAATACACGAGCAAGAAACATGACTTTATCTGGTCTATGCAAATGAGGCTGCAGATTCACACCATGAATTTGAAAAGTATCTCCATGCTTCATGTCCTCTTTGCAGAAACGACTGGAATATGAGGCATCTCTTGCAAAATAGGTCCCTTTCAAATAAAAAAAAAAGTCTGATGACATTCTTATCATGACAGCTTAACTACTAGAGCAGGGATATGATGAAAGATGTCTGTTCTTTTACGTCCATAGCAATCCAATTTTTTTTTCCCTAAATTGTTAGATTATAGCAACATGACCGAATATTTTTAGTGGGAACGTTTTAGTAGGGAGATTGTCTTGTGATCAGCACTGCTTTGCTGGGCATCCCTTTCCCATGCTCCCTGGTCCTACCAGCCAGTTGTGACAATTACATTCCTTGCTGCATCCTAACTTTCTTAATTACACTTGATGTAAAAGCAGAGCTATATTGAACAGCTCTTCAATAAACACAGGGAGTACATCACAAAGAACATACTATAGGGAACACTTAATAATGTTGAACTGTTAAGATTACCAAACTGTTGTATGTGACAAAAATACTTACCTTTTCCATACACAGCAGCATGCATCCCATTTATTCTCCAGTCAAAGTTATGAATACATATTGCTTCTACAAATTCATTACTGGTGCCATGAAATAACATCTGCTCATTAATAGTTGGGACACCTCTCTTCTTCTTCAGTTGAGCTTTTTTCCTACAGAGAACACACAATACAGCATTACAAACATCTGTACAATCAAATTAAGTTACTGCTCTGAAAACACTGCAAAGGGGACAGACCTAAAACACTCAATACATTCCACTTTCACAAGTGTCTAGATGATTCTAGTTTTTAAACAGATCAGAATTCTTATGGTACCTGTTTAGAAATCACACACTTCTGGATACTGTGGACTATTTTCAGAAGTAATCCAAGGTTAGGAAAAAACGTCTTTTATACCAATTTTATCAACATTGTTCATTTGGCATTAGTTTCAGTGTGGTCATTTCCTGCAGATACTTTTTTAAACGAGAGGCATTTTTCTCCCATTTTGTTCCCTCCACCTACTTAAATAGCATGGTGGGAGGGATAACAAAGTTAGTGGATTGTAAAGTATAATTACCCAGGTAAACCAGCAAAAATATTAAAAATAAAATTACCTAAATTTTTAACATGATCATTTCATAATGGTTTTCTGAATTTATGGTTCACATGCTTTCTAAAAGAGGTAAGGCGTGCATTGACAGGGTTACATTGGTCTAGAATTTTGAAAAAACAAAAAACCAAAAAAACCCCCAAAACAAAAAACCCAACCTTATACTACAGGTGAACCTGTATTACAGTCTCATGGGCAGAAGGCCATAGCACACCTTCAATTAAAGAACAGATATATTTTCCATCCATCTTTTTTAAGTGACTTTCTGTCAGTTGGGTTTTCTAAGATCCATGAAGAAGTTGACTCTGGAGCTGTGTCTAAATCACTGAGCTGTTCATAGTTACGATCCTTTGACTGTCCAGACAAAACCAAGTCAGAATGTATCATAGCTTTGCTCTTGTCTATGTACCTGAATTTTCTTCCTATAAAAGCCACAGTGCATGGAGCACTGTGCTACATATTTAGGTTTATCAGGCACATACTTAGGTTTGTCAAATTAAGCAATCTGCTTATAACTGCAGTGCACGCTTTAACTGGGGAAGAGTTCTCAAGGCCTACAGTTTAGATATAGTCTGAGGAAGTCCTATCAACCAGGTCCAGGGAACGCGCCAGGCCGCAACGATGAAATCACACACTTCTGGATACTGTGGACTATTTTCAGAAGTAATCCAAGGTTAGGAAAAAACGTCTTTTATACCAATTTTATCAACATTGTTCATTTGGCATTAGTTTCAGTGTGGTCATTTCCTGCAGATACATTTTTAAACGAGAGGCATTTTTCTCCCATTTTGTTCCCTCCACCTACTTAAATAGCATGGTGGGAGGGATAACAAAGTTAGTGGATTGTAAAGTATAATTACCCAGGTAAACCAGCAAAAATATTAAAAATAAAATTACCTAAATTTTTAACATGATCATTTCATAATGGTTTTCTGAATTTATGGTTCACATGCTTTCTAAAAGAGGTAAGGCGTGCATTGACAGGGTTACATTGGTCTAAGAATTTTGAAAAAACAAAAAACCAAAAAAACCCCCAAAACAAAAAACCCAACCTTATACTACAGGTGAACCTGTATTACAGTCTCATGGGCAGAAGGCCATAGCACACCTTCAATTAAAGAACAGATATATTTTCCATCCATCTTTTTTAAGTGACTTTCTGTCAGTTGGGTTTTCTAAGATCCATGAAGAAGTTGACTCTGGAGCTGTGTCTAAATCACTGAGCTGTTCATAGTTACGATCCTTTGACTGTCCAGACAAAACCAAGTCAGAATGTATCATAGCTTTGCTCTTGTCTATGTACCTGAATTTTCTTCCTATAAAAGCCACAGTGCATGGAGCACTGTGCTACATATTTAGGTTTATCAGGCACATACTTAGGTTTGTCAAATTAAGCAATATGCTTATAACTGCAGTGCACGCTTTAACTGGGGAAGAGTTCTCAAGGCCTACAGTTTAGATATAGTCTGAGGAAGTCCTATCAACCAGGTCC
>NW_008825280.1:7158-16217 GCF_000699105.1 Pygoscelis adeliae
TCCAAATCAGAAGAATGTCAGTAGAATCTCAAGGGCATCTGACAGGTTTCACTAATAATCTCAGTTGTGACATTTTGTGTCAGAGGCAGAGAGGTTCCAGGCACTCAAGCACCACTCTATTAGTAATTCAACAAAACCCAGGAGCCAAGATTCCCTGCATTTTGAGAAAGCTACCTGTGTGAGGCAACACCTCTGAGCTAAGGGCTAGTAATGCTGAACATTTAAAATTTTTCAGTCAGTAGCCCTCTATTATTGGCTGCTGATCTCTGACAATGTATAAAGGTAGCCTAGAGTAACTTCTCTTGAAATAGGGGAACAGAACAAATTTATAGAAAAGGTGAATAATCAATTGTCCAAAAATGTTCTGTAACAGTCCTTCACTATCTCCGACCAGTTGATTTCATAAAACCAATTTAAAATAGTCATTAAAAGGGGAACTATTATAACAGGCAAACATGTTTTGACCACTACAATGATGCAAATAATCATTCAAGCAATGCTCAAATTTAATCACTGACCTTATCAATGAAACAAAACACTTTCTCAGAAACACAAAAGTTTAAGTAGCAATTGTTCCTCAGAAGTAGTGGAATATACTGAGCACACTGGGAAGGTGGTTCTGCACAATGCAGAAATGCCACAGCAGGACTTTTTGTTGATTTGGAACAGAAATTGAGGAGTCCAACTATTCTACAAAAACATTGTCTTAGCACCTTCCACCAGCAGTGACAAGCTACTCCAGTAAAACAAAATTAGTTGATCCACCACTCAGAAGGCTCTCATACAGCCAGTTCACTCAATAAAGGAGAAACCTAAAGCAAAACTAAATACCCAGAGACACGCTCTTTGTACATGTGCAAGTACACAAGCTGTTTCTAAAGATGGTCAGCAATCTCACTGACCAAACACCATTTTCTACTTGCTGTACTCCTCTACAACTCCAAACTGAGATGTATAAACCAAAATATGCTAGACTAAGATTCATCTTTTGTTACTTTCACCTTCCCACATGGGACACCAAAAGAACTTTTAGTGAATTTGAAATGCTGGGATACCTACTTTTTTGCAATATACTACGGGGCAATAATTTCTTCACCAGTGTGTGTAAGCCCATCTACTCCAAGGCTGTATTTTACCCTCAGCAGAAAAGCAGCTAAGCCTCAATTGCATACACTTATTCTAGCAATTTTCATTGTTACTTGTATTTTTTTGGTACAGGAAAGAAGTTTTAAAACTGAAATGACTTTTCTCCGTATACTTTTATACCGTACAGGTACTAAAAAGTACCTTGTTTTGTAGTTAGTTATATGGTGATACTTTAATACTCCTGATGTATGAAATTCTAATTCCCATTCTCAGTTTCATACCTTGAGAATATTCTAGCACAGCATCCATAGATTCAGAGTTCTTAAACCACAAATTCTACTCACTGACCAGTCAGGAAAACTAGTACAGTCTCCAAATGACATCAGTTCCTAAGCTAAGCAACAAAGGTTTTCCCCTGCCCCTCTCTGCCATCTACACTGGAGACTCAAAGGACACTTACTTTGAAGTCTGTTTGCTGTTCCTATTCCTAAAAATTAAGATTGGTATTAAGATGGTATAAATACACCTCTACAGAAACTTACTTGTAGAAAGGTAGATGTTGAAACACAAGGCTAAGCAAATAAGCCTTAATACTTAAAACAGGTAAATATAATATAAACCAAATAAATTTGCAATTAAGAGAAGGCTAACTCTCTTAACCAAGAGCTTAAATTAATTTCCCTATGCATATTAATGATACAGCTTTAAATTAACAATAAGTTACATATCTTTCAAAAAATCATGTAACTTAGACAAATTTTTAATATACATCTGCTTAGTTATTTCCTCACTATTTAACTTACTTCAGTTCGTTTTAATAGTGTAATACATCTTTAAAACTGATTCTGATATGTACTCCTTCTTAGAGGGTACACAAATAACTTCTGTCAAATACAACTGCTTAAGATTGATGCTACGAAATAAGTGGAAACAGAACTTGGCACCTCCTACTTCTTCCAGGCCAGCACAATATGAAGAGGGAAACGCAGAGAACTTAGAAAAAACTTTTGTAGCACATTAAACTTAAAGAAGTGACATGAATATGTGCTAATTGGACACTTAATTCTGTCCTAGGTTTCATAAAGTTGAGAAATTAAACAAGCCACAAATATTCATTTGCTTTGTTCACTAAAAATTAAAATAATACAAGCCTGTCAAGGAATTCTTACAAAAAGCTTATTTTTATTCTCCTTACTTCACTGTAAGTATCATGGGCATCTACCACATGGACATCCTGAACATCTTTAATGCATCAGTCTTATCTGTGCTACATCTACATCTAATGCATTTCTACAAGTATTACATTTCTGCACCTGTAGAAACTAAAGTCTTGAAAATGGAATTTTAAATACAGAGGAATCACAAATAAGAAAACTAAAAAAAGATTAAAAGTAACATATTTTCATTAATAATAAAAGCAATTAAACATATTTGTGCTGCATGCCTTCAAGATTTGCTCCGTTAGCAATCCTAAGACTGTTGGTTTTAGAAATAATCTCACCTGCAAAAAAACTCCCACAAGTCTAGATTTTGTATTCTCTTAATTCTTTTAATTCGGTGGCTATCCATTGTTTTTCCAAAGAGACTAGAAACTTCAGTATATTCATTTGTTTTCTTTTGCAATGGAATAAGCTGGAAAAAAAGAGGTTAGTACGATTTCAGTTCGATGCATTATTTCATTATCACATGTTTTTGACCAACTTGCATACCAACTCTTACCTGATATGGCTCCTCAGTATTTACATTCTCCCAGTGTGAAGGCATAGGGATAGCCTCATTTTCACAGATGAAACTTCAAACAAAAAAAGGTAAAAACACATCACATCAAAGACATGAGGCATTTTCTTCCCGTCAAACTCCTGCTCCAAACAATACAGTATGCCAAAAAAAACCCTTATACAGAACTACTTAGGGTTTTAATTCAAACAAAGGCTGTTGTCAGCAGGTAAGGTCAAAGGCAAGAGGTCTTACTTTGTACTCAAATTCTGGCTTAGCTTATGATAAATAAAGCACAGTAATGAACAGTTTTAATACATCACCTACCCAACAAAAGATAGGAAGATAAATCAGAAGAGATGGTCAGAAAGGTCCGCAACATCAGGAGAGCAACACTAATTTAGAAATGTGAGAGTGTACATATAGCCTGAACATTCCAAACCATCAGGAATTACAACTAGCCTAAGCCTCTGGAAACTGAGCCCTCATTTGAAGTATTTAAAAGCATTATGTTAGAAACACACACTTGAAAATTATAGTTGAATTTGTTTTTAAAAGAACAAAACCAAACCCTCAAAAAAAGAATGTTTTAAGCATATAAATCACATACATAGCAGCTTTTAAGCCTTAAAACTGTGACTAAAAGGAGCAATCTCCTGAAAGTAAAGAATGGTGTCATCACATGGAAAGAGAGTACTGAATGCAGTTATTCAAGAAACAAAAAAACAAAAGCTAATTGCCACATTATTGCACGCACTCTTCAGCAAATATCCATTGAAAAAACAGCTGACACTTCAAAAACACAGGCCTTCTTGAATGTCAGTGTAAAAAGATTGCTACTACATTTCTTATTACAAATGCCAAAATTCTTTTTGAAAGTATAACCAGACTACAGAACTAAAATTATTTCTCAGAAACTATTTGGGGAAAAACCCCCACATATTCCATACAGTCAATTTTACCTGTGGTAGTATCATTGCATAGATCAGTTTATTGTTTAGTGAGTATCAGATTTACATCAGCACAGCTTTACATCTAATGACTGATCAAATGGTAAGAAACTTACAATCTAAAGCAATTAGACTCATAAAACAATCTGGTTGTTATGATGCAATTTCTTGTAATTTCAAATCATTTTAGAGTAAATGATTAAAACATACAGGCAAGAAAATATAACTCAATCTTTTTTGCTGTTACAGAAATACTTCTAAATAATTTATGAAGGCATTATTACAATGGAACAAACTACTCCATTTTTTGCTGCTGTTTCTCCACAGCAATTCTGATTCAACAGGTATTTATAGCAAGGGACTCCAAAGGCTGAAGTCAGGCACAGCTTTAAGAACCTTGCCAAAGGGTATCAGTATTCAGTATGCCTTGCCTCTCCCACTACAAGTTCCTTACTTTCTCAGAAAAAAGATAAAAAACAAACTAAAAATTCTTTTGTTACTCTTCTCTGAAATGTCCTCCTTCTTCACTTGACTAGCTCCCCACCTTGGTTCACCTCTCAAATTGTTTGATGCAAAAAGTAGATAAATATAAACAATAAATATAAAACATAGTTTCATTTTACTTTGAAGAACCAGGACTAAAATAAAAATAAGGGATCTTCCTTTTATTTCCTTACCTGAAAGCACTGATAGAAAAGGGAGCTCGCTTTATTGGACGTTGCTTAAGGGTAGTTAGGTTGGTTTGTTTCATCACTGAGCATAAAACAAGAGTTAGGATGAAAGTTTCTGGAATTCATCTATAGCACATGAAACATTTAAGTGTAATTTCTTTAAGTAACATTACTACACCCAAAGTTGCTTGACAGGAATTCCTATTTCAACAATTAACAAATCAGCATTTTCGATAAATGTTTCTAAATACTAGCCTCAGAATCGCTGTCTTTATATGAATTGGCAAAATGAGCGAATATCAAACAAACAAAACGTTTATTGTTAAAATACCCATCTAACATTCAGCCCAACTAAATCAGTGGCAAAACTTCCACTGGCTTTAATACAACTGGTACGACAAAGCATATTACTATCCTTAATGCAAGACATCATGACCTACAAACAGTAACATAAAAATCATTCTTTAGCATTTGCATTTAGTGTTTTTATTCCAGATGCAAAACAAAGGTTTTTTTAAACAGACATTTAAACACAAGTAAACATAAAATTCCTTGTATTGTTACATACTACTTTACTCCCAGCACATCGCTGTTTTACCCAGTCCCCACTTTCTGTATGTGAAATACTATTATTTTCTTTCATTTGGAAGAGGCTTCTATTTAAGCATATAGCTGTTTCGTAATTTAATCAGAAAATAAACAATCTAGGGATGGAAAAAATAAAAAAAAAGAAGGAAGTTATTAGAACACACCTTTGAACAAAGGACAGATTAATTTATAATTAGCTACATACATTAGAACCCTGTAATATTCTGTAATTTACATGCATGGCGTAAGTGACATCTTTCCAATCTACTAGAAAATCCTTTTGCCTATCTCCTTCCTATTCTGACAACAGAATTGGCTTCAACTGCCTGCCGAATTATTAAATCACTTTGATGCCAGTATTTTGCAGAAAGCGTCCTTCATATCAATGTTTCTTATACAGACTCTGAATGGAGGAGGTTTTTCAAGCTTACAAGCAGTTTGCATGTTAAAGAAAAAAGGTTCAAACTTCCCAGTCCCATAGGTGTACGCTACATACCACCTACAGCTAAGGTAAGCGGCAGCAACATGATGGAGTGCCACTAAACAAGACATGCTACTTTATTAATAAACTACACTAGAAAATGTAAATGGGCAGCTGCTTCTAAAAACTCCTATGTACTTTCCAGTAAAGAACACATATCCAATCACAAGTTTTTGCACTAGATATGAGGACAATAATTTGCAGAATGAACAAATGAACTAGTGTATCTCCCATCTTCTATTATTTAAATTTACTCTATGAAAAGATACATACCTGAAAAGTCTAGTGTGTAGTTAAATTTTGCAGTAGTAAAAGAAACAGAACCATGTGGGTTTGTTCGGAAACTCCTTTCAATATCTTCACTGCTAACAGAGCAATGACTGTTCGAATCAGTCTTCAAAATAAATGAGAAAGCACATTTAGACAAATTCACCAATAGGTAGTTTGATGTATGGAATCTATCACAGCTAATATAACTTCATAGGTATTTACCTGAAACATATGCCATTTACCACACTCAGCCAAATAAAACCAGCCCCACTGGGTATCAGAGGTATCCATCTCTTCAACTGAACTTTCCATCTTTGGAAAAAAATCTTCTGATGTTCTTTGAAGCATTTCCTGAAACATTCACACACATACACAAAAAAAGTTTCGATACTATTTGCAAAAATGCATTATTTGAGAAATTCACAAAAAAGCAAAATAAAGTGAATTTGCAATACTGAAAAAAAAACCAAAACCACCTGGCAGGCAGAGGGCAGATTTGTTTCCTCTTTTTCAGAGAAAAATTCTCAATTTGCTACTTATCCAGTATTATCCTGTAAGTTAGTTAAACATTTTCAAAACTCTCTCAAATGTGCCAGTAAAGGCAAGAGCTATAGGTTTTATCAGATCAAAGAGAGGTGATAAATTTCATACTGATGGTTGTATGAGCAAGGCCGTTCATATATGCAACAGGCTCTGAGTTACACACCACTCAGGAATAAGGTGTTGGATAAGGTGTTGGAGTTACGTCTGATAGCTTGATGAAAACATCTACTAGGTACTTACCAACAGTGAACAAGTCAGACTGGATATCAGAAGTTGTTAGAAAAAAATTAAAAAACTAAGACAAAGAATATAATTATTTAACTGTGCAAGTCCACAGTGCATTATTCCTCAACACTGTGTGAAGGTTTGTTTCCCGCCTAATGCACCCACTTAAAAATGATACAGTAAAATTACTTGTACTTTGTACTTGTAATTACAGAGAAGGTTCACACCAAAAGCCAGAGTGACTTCCACAAAAGCAATGACTACCATAGTTGGGGTTCTGCAGGATGGAAGAAAAAGGACTGAGGAAAGGATATGGCAGAGGTCTACAAAATCATGACAAAACCGAATAGGGAATAACGAATCACATTTTCTTCCAACATAAGAAGGATACACCCATCAAAGGTTGCACATGGCAAATTCAAAACAAGTGAAAGAGAAACTTCTTCATAAAACATATGGCAATCTATGGAATTCCTTTTCATGATATGCTGCGGATGCTGCAAATTTATGGAAGTTCAAAAAGCAGGTAGACAAGTTCAAGCCTACCAAGAGCTATGTCGGAATACCTTTAGAAGAACAGTGCCTGCCAGATTTCAGCTCCTTCTTCATTCATCCATAAAATTGTGAAAACTCTGAAAGCACTTGACTCTACTTGCATATATCTCCTAACATGTCAACTTTGTCTGCCACACAAACACCCCAAGCAAAAATTCTAAGTAGGCTGGGGGGAATCTGTCAGAGAAAGAAGCTTGCCCTACTCCCGGAAAAGGTCAGCGATTCATCCACTCTAACTGCTTAACCAAGACTGGCACTCTTCCCAACAATTTCCTCAACTTAAATTTTGCTTCCAAGAAGTGAACAACACCCTCTAGCACAAGTAAGTCAAACTATGTCCAGTTAATATCCTGGATGCTTCAGTAGTTTCCTGGACACTTCAACCAGAAAAAAGTAGACACCTGAAGAAGGCAAATACTGGAGACTAGAAGTAGGCACCAGCTGGCCAGTGCTACTGGTACAGGAGTTGAAAGCAGAAGGCACTTCTGCTAGCACTACCCTTCCCCCTTATTTTTCCCAAGCTAGCCCTCTGTGTTTGTTTGAAAAACAATCCCAGAAACCTCCTTGTGGTAATAGCTAGAGACTGTATTCTAATCATCAAAAGCTCCAAAGGGCTACAAAAATCTAGATGCTTAGAAAACAGGGGAATCAGAAGTGGACCTTCACAACATCTCTAAATTGCAGAATCTGAGGGCAAACCTACTTCAGTACAAATGGAAGCGTACACAAGGCTACATACATGGATAGCTGCCTCAAGTTCAAGCAGAACTACACTAAAGGTACATAAGCTGCATGGAAAAATATTTTGAAAGAGATAAGAAAACTGTTCTTTATTTCAGAGGACATCTGCCAACATCTCACATTCCTCACAGCAATACAAAGTGACAGCCTACATGCGCTTGGTGTTAAAGCACAACTGGCCACCATCTTTTGATGATAATCTTTCACCTTCAACTCGATTCTTCCTCTCTGATGAGTATTTGGCTGTGTTCCCTCCTACAGAGAGAAGGCAGAGGTAGTCTACGTATTTTTAAAGCTAAGAGGAAAGCAATTCAGGGTTTTTTTGTAACATTTAGTTTCCTCATGTTCCCACTAAAACGGCCAGACCTCAGCTCCATCCCAACATTAGTTCAGGGCCTTCAATCTGATCAATCAAATCAGTAATGCCTTTTGAACAAGTTACAACCAGAGAAGGCATCTTCATCTGTGCCCCGTCAACATGCTTATAGCTCCTCTGGAGGCAACACAGCCTCCAGAATAAACCATTTGCTAAGGAGACAGTTATTCCCATAGCTTTCAAAAATGTTACATTCAATCCACGTGTATTACCCTAGTCACAAAGTCTAGGGTAAGCAGGTAGATTCCAGGATACTTAGAAGTATGGAAGAATGACCCAAAAGCATGAACACGTAAAGCCATAAAAACAAGAGAGCTGTTCTCAAAGATGATACAGATCCAAAATGCTTGAAGGAAATTGCTCAACTTACTGATGAATTTAAAAATCAAACCCACATCATTTATAAGGAGCAGGTAGCTTTTTGTCCAAAAACTCTGAATGCATGCACAGCGAACAGAAGAATCTTAGTGAGTTTTTCTGGATGACAGGATGTCAACTACTGAAGATGCAGCAATGAGAATTTTATTAGCGATGCTGTTGCTAACAGAAGGCCCCTCAACTCATAGAATCATCATAGAATCATAGAATCATTAAGGTTGGAAAAGACCTCTAAGATCATCGAGTCCAACCGTCAACCCAACACCACCATGACCACTAAACCATGTCCCGAAGCGCCTCATCTACACGTCTCTTAAATACCTCCAGGGGTGGTGACTCAACCACTTCCCTGGGCAGCCTGTTCCAATGTTTAACCACTCTTTCAGTAAAGAAATTTTTCCTTACATCCAATCTAAACCTCCCCTGGCGCAACTTGAGGCCATTTCCTCTCGTCCTTTCGCCAGTTACTTGGGAGAAGA
>NW_008825280.1:16698-17838 GCF_000699105.1 Pygoscelis adeliae
TTGGCCTTGTTGAATCTCATACAGTTGGCCTCGGCCCATCGATCCAGCCTGTCCAGATCCCTCTGCAGAGCCTTCCTACCCTCGAGCAGATCAACACTCCCGCCCAACTTGGTGTCGTCTGCAAACTTCCTGAGGGTGCACTCGATCCCCTCATCCAGATCATTGATAAAGATATTGAACAAGACCGGCCCCAAAACTGAGCCCTGGGGAACACCAGGACTCCCATTATTATCACTGTTTCTACTGGTCCAGGAGTTACCAGAACAGCTCAAATTAAACACAATTACTCTGACAGCAAAAACATCCTCCTAAACAGAATGAATGCTCGTTGCGTGTTGTGCTGTGATTGAATGGCTTTACTACTACTGGTAATGCACGGCCTTATTTTTCCAGAAGTACTTTTAAGTTTGAATGATAAACACGCTTCACAGTGCATAGAATTACAGCACAGTTTGGGATGGAAGGGACCTTCAAAGATCATCTAGTCCAACCCCCCTGCCATGGTCAGGGACATCTTTCACTAGATCAGGTTGCTCAAAGACCTGTCCAACCTGACCTTGAACACTTCCAGTGATGGGGCACCCACGACTTCTCTGGGCAACCTGCTCCAGTGTCTCACCACCCTCATGGTAAAAAATAAAGAAGCATCCTGATGGGCTATTCCGTCTGCTTTCTTGTGCTGTCTGCTTCCTCTTAGAAGATTGTGCTTTATTGCCGGAGACTCTTTCGCCTACAAACACCAACTTTGTATAGCTCCCTGCTGGGAACACTAGCGGTGCTAAGGGACTCTCTGGCTCTTCCTTAGAGAACAAGGCACCTGAGCTAGAGACTTGGCTGAGGTAAGAGTGCAGGGCTAGGGAGGGGAAGGGAGAAGGAAGAACAGCATCAGCGCTAGCAGGGGACACAACGTGAAATGACAACACCCTCCGCAGCTGTGTCACCACTTACCCCCTTCGTGCTGCAGGGGACCACCGTTGCGGTCACCCCCTTTACCGACCCCCTCCAGAGCTGATCCCGTTAGAGCTCAAGGACACGGCGGAGTGGTCGATCTAAGCACAGCACCAGCACCCCTCCATCTGGGTCGCAGGCTTCCCCAAAGATGGTGGCCTACGCCCCCCACCCCCTTCCCCAACCTGGCAG
>NW_008825280.1:18432-20621 GCF_000699105.1 Pygoscelis adeliae
CCTGCCCGGCGGCGGTTGTTGCTGTGACTGTCGCCTGTCAGTCGTGCGGGCTCTGGCAATCTCTTCGGTGCCGTGCGGGGTGAGTAGCATTTTGGCAGTGAGGTGCTCCGGTGCAGCACCCCTCACTGCTCTGTACCCCACAACTTTGTTTTTCAGTTCTTTCGATTGTTGGCTGTCCCCCTGGATAGCAACGGGCCTCTGCTTTACCAAGGAATTTTTACAGCCCATAATTTTCCTGTGAAATATACACATATGTGAGCCTGTATATGCATATGTGCATTTAACTCTGTACACATAGCATGTTAAAGAACTGATGCCATGTTAGCACCAGGCAGGGCAGCAGAAGTGACCATTCATACTATGCATGCAGTATGGCTACCTAATGCAAAGAGGGAATAAGAACTGCAGGCATTCATCAACTGGATGTGCGGGACCTGTGGGCAGCTTTATGCTACAACGGAGATCGAGAAGCAGCAGCAGTTCTAGGACTGCTTAGTGAGAGAGGCCATAGTCATGAATGTAGCTCACCCCAGCCTTTTGGTGCAGAGACTCCAGGATGAGAGCTGCAGAGTGGAAAAGCGGGCGAGTGATGCCTGCTAATGCAGTCTGCAGTCAGCCAGTGGGCCAGTAACTTCGGAAAACAGGCAGTCCTCATAAAGGTGTGCAAAGCCATTCCAGCACATCCTGCTGTGAAGGATTTTCATTGAGCAGCATGCCAAAAACAACACAGATGGATTGAAAATGACGAGTTTCTCAAATTCTGAGGGAGTGTCAGGCAGAGTGTGTATCCAGATTCTGGCTGTGCTGACCTTGCCTCTGAATACAGAGTTAGAAAAGGTTATTTTTCTGAGTTAAAAAGTTAAGCAGCCTGTGTTGAATCACTGGGGGTATTTCCCTGGCATGAGCATTACGCTTCTGGAGTAAAGGAGTTTACTGGAAGTAGGGACGTCTTTCTCCAGCCATGATACTTGTATTGACATTGTTGGAAAGCACATGAAGATTGTGGGGATGTATCCTGCCTGTGCTGCCTTGCTTTATGAATCTATACACAGGATAGAAGTAAGGGAGCCTTAGCTGTTGCAGAATGTGTGTTGAACATCTTTTTTTGCTTTAAAAGATGCTGGCAATGCTTTATGTCTAACGTGGGTTTCTTGAGTCATCCATTTGGATTGTTATTACTGCCTGTTGTGTACTTTTAAAATAATGGTCAGGCTTTTTGCAGAATCTACGTAAGTATATCTGAAATTACAGTAGCACAACACACAGCTGTCTAGCAGCCAAAAGTTTTAAAGAGGTTTCTGCTGTTATGCCTTGAAGTGTGGGTGAGAGTTGAGATTTTTTGGTGTGTTTCTCCCCTTTCTTTGTATGTTTACACTGATAATTAATAATGCAGCGTAAGCCTCTCTTTTGAGATAAGAATATCTTAGTTACAGTGAAAACATAGCTTATTAGAATGACTGTATTCTCAGGAAGCTACATGCTAATGCCAGACTCCTCATAGCAACAACAACTTAAAAACCTTTAAAATCCAAAGATTTCTGTGGATATCTGCTGTACTGTGTGCAGACTGACAGCCTATCTGGAGAAGACATAATTGCATTAATTGATTCTCATGAGCCTCTACTTCAAGCAGCAAAAAGGCAGAAACTGGAGAGGTTCAGCCACATGACTTGAGTACAAACACATTTTTGCAGGGAATGGTCAAATGGAAGTGAAAGAGAGAACTTCCTGGTACTGCCTGGTACATAAATCGTAGGATCATGGAAGGATCTAGGTTTGAAAGGACTCATGAAGTTCTTTAATCCAGTCTCCTTACCAAAGCAGGCCTAACTTCAAATTTAGATTAAGTTGCTCAGTTCCTCGTCCAGCCAACTTTTTTTTCTCCAGGCATGTCTGCTGAACTGTTTTCAGGGGCAAGAAGTTTTTTTTCCTTTTGTCCAGCCAGAATTTCCTGTGTTGCCACTTGTGCACATTGCCTCATGTCCCAGCTGCTTATAGAATATTTCATCTGCCTCTTCATCCTGGATGGGTGGTCTGTAACAGACTCCCACCATGATATCTGCCCTGTTGGCCTTCCCCCTGGTTCTTACCCATAAACACTCAACCCTATCATCACCATCGTCAAGCTCTATACAGTCAAAACACTCCCTAACATACAGGGCTACCCCACCGCCTCTCCTTCCTTGCCT
>NW_008825280.1:29649-30203 GCF_000699105.1 Pygoscelis adeliae
GTTTTGTTTTTCTCTAGAGAAGGACATAGCAGAGCCCAGGGGAACCAGAACACTTTGATACCTGCACTCATTTTGGACTTCTACCTTTTCTAGGCTAACACAACCACGTATCACTAACTGCAGCATTGCACAATGACATTAAGGCCTGAGCCAAAGAGCTGAAACACAGACAGTCAGAGAAAAAGATAGCCTCAAAAACAGTGAGTCTGGCAGCACCAGTGCAGTTTCTCAAGTATGACACAAACAGCTGAATGGGGCTGGTTCTCACTGACCCTGCAGTGCTGCTACCGGTGTGTTGTTCTAACGACCAAACTTTGCTCATCACCCTACTCCCCTTACAATGTGTGTACTATGCATAGTCCTTCTGTGCTCCAATGTATGTATCATATGCCTGCACTGGAATCCATCAACCTAGGAGTTCAATATAAAGGTTAGTTCTATACACAGGGAAAAAAAGACTTTCCTACAGCCTGATGCACTCCTCTCCTACCATTCATTGCAACCTAGAAAAGGATGCAGGCATTACTTGCAACCTTGTTCAATGACTGGAGATG
>NW_008825280.1:30219-30984 GCF_000699105.1 Pygoscelis adeliae
CCTCTTAGTGAATAACACTCATGTAGGGAATAGCTTATGCTGTTCTCTGTGCAGCCTCTCCATCTTTGCTCCCTGTGCTGGGCTAAGATTAGCTCTGAGGAGAGAAAAGCATTTGTGGAACACTTTTGTGCCCAGTTACCTGGGGCAGCAGAAGCAACTGTCAGTAGTTTCTTCTGTGTCTGGGGAATGTAGTGAGCAAGAGTGAGATGATCAGAGTAAATCCCACACTGCAAACTGTGGGGCTGGGAGCCTGTGGTTGTCTAGGAAGTCTGGAGAGGATAGTCATCCATAAGAAGAAGAGGCAAAATTGCATCCCGCATCTCTGTGTATCCTCATGGTGTCTCTTTCCACCAGCACTCAAGTGACGTATAAGAGCGTACTGGGTCTGGCTGGGATAGAGTTAATTTTCTTTGTAGCAGCCTGTATGGTGCTGTGGTTTGGATTTGTGACTAAAAGAGCCTTGATAACACACTTGTGTTCTGGTTATTGCTGAGCACTGCTTGCAGAACATCAAGACTTCCTCTTTTTCCCACTCAGCCCCCCCCAGCAAGTAGGTTGGGGGTACACAAAAATTTGGAGGGGACACAAGCAGGACAGCTGACCCTAACCGATCAAAGGGATATTGTATGCCATATAACATCATGGTCAGCAATAAAAATTGAGGGGAGAAGGATTTTTGGGAAGGTAGTCATTGCTCAGAGACTGGCTGGGCATCAGTCTGCTTGTGGGAGGTGATGAGTTATTGCCTTTGCATCACTACCCCCC
>NW_008825280.1:31683-52446 GCF_000699105.1 Pygoscelis adeliae
TACAGGTAATGCCCTCAGTGGCTGGGGCGCACTCCCGCTGAATAGGGAGGGCAGAGCAGGTGTGCTGATTACAGGGTCCGCTGACTTTCCCAGGCAAGGCAAGGTAACGAATTGGGTCACGGTCCATCCAGAGAGTCCAGTCAGGAGAAGACGGAGATGGGGTCAGCATGTCAGGGCCTGGAGTGCATCCCTCTTCTAGGAGTTTCTAAAATATTCCCAGAGAAAAACAATACAGGAGACTGCTTTAGCTAAGACTAAATAGCTGCTTCTTTGCAACTGGAGGGGAGGTTTAACTGCAACATAGTGTTTTCCTTCCTTCCGTCCATCCTTCCGTCCATCCTTCCATCCGTCCTTCCTTCCTTCTGTCCGTCCTTCCTTCCTTCTGTCCTTCCGTCCGTCCTTCCTGTCATTCTGGGATTACTCTGTTCCACCTTTCTAAACTGAAACTGTGGGTAATTCCAGAAGTGAAGCCACACATTTGACAAGGACCCATCCTTGAGTGCATCCCTCTTCTAGGAGTTTAGCTGGCTAACTTAGAGTTTAGGTGGCTGAGTCCAAGTCCAGCTCCTTTGCTGATAAGAGCTGTTGGGAAGAAAGCTAGGAGCAAGGGCCTGTCCCTCCTTTCCCTCAGGAACTGTTTTTAAGCAGAGGCCTTGCCGCTGGCTCCTGCCTGTGCTCCATTGCAGCTGTGTAGCAGCTATGTCTATGGCTGATCTTGTACCTGCACAGTCTGGACCTTGACCCAGACGCACTGGTTCAGCTTCCCGGCTGACCTTGGATCTGCCTCATCACTATGGACTTGCTGGGGGATCGCTGGGCTGCATGAGACCCACTCTCTTTGGCCCTCAACCTGACCTGGACTTGCCATTCTGCATCGTGGCTCCTTCTTGGCAAGGCCGCTGTTTGCGCCTGCCTTCTTATTGCGTTCTGCTCCTGACTAGCCTTCCATGGTGGAGCAGCTAGCCCTCACTGGTCTCTGACACAGAGGCAGGACTGCTGACAAGGCTGCAATGTAGCTCCAAGGTCCACCCAGCCGTGAGCGAGACAGGTAGCAAGATTACAGTGCTGGACTTGAGGAAAGCAGGCTTTGGCTTGTTGAGGGAATTTGGTAGGCAGTATCCCATGGGAGTCAACCTGGAGGGCGAAGGAGTCTAGGAGAGCTGGTCAGACTTCAAATACAACCTCCTCAAAGGACGAGTAGGGTCCATCTGATGTGTGGGAAGTCTGCCAGGCCTGGCAGAAGGCCAGCATGGATGAACAGAGGACTCCTGACTGAGGTTGACAGCACAAAGGAAGTGCACAGAGGGCAGAAGTGTGGCCGGGCTGCTCTGGAGGAATAGAGCCATTGCCTGAGTGTGGTGGGCTGGAATCTGGAAAGCCCAAAGCTCAGCTGGAGTTGAAACTAGTGAGGAACGTGGAAAGCAACATGAAGGACTTCTATGAATACACTGGCAGTAGAAGGGAGCCTAAGAAAAAGTGGACCCTCTGCCAAATGGGGCAGGGGACCTAGTGACAAAAGTACACACACGGTGCGTTCCTTGCCTTGGCATTTACTTGTGTAAGGTCTGCTCTTAGGCCTCTGAGCTTAGTGGCAAAATCTGGCAATGTGGAGCATTGCCCATAGTAGAGCAAGACTATGTTGGGGATCAAAAGGCAAGCTGGACATACACAAGTCCAGCCGTGGGTCCACCTGAAATACAGCCAAAGGTGCTGAGGGAGCTGACCAAAGTCACTGGAAAGCTGCTCTCAACTTTGAGAGTCATAGTGAGCAGGGAAGGTTCCTGATGATTTGAAGAGGCATATAGTACACCCCCCCCCAGCCATCCGCCCCGAAAGGCAAGAAGGAGCCCCCAGAGAATTGCAGGCCCATCAGCCTAATCTCTGCCCCGGGAAGATCACAAAGGAAATCCTCACAAAACCCACTTCCAGTTGTACGAAGGACAAGAAACTGGGAAAAGACAGCACAGATTTACCAAGGGCAAATTATGCCCAACCAACCTGATAGCTTTGTACAGTAAGACAACTATTCACTTGAATGAGCAGGGAGCAGTGAGTGTTGTTCACCTGGACCTAAGCAAGCTCTTTGCCACAGTTTCCCATAGTAAACCTGTAGACAAATGGTTGAGGTATGGTTTGGGTAAGTGGAAGATTAAGGTGGGTGAATAACTGACTGGACTACAGGGCTTAAAGGGTTGTGATCAGCTGTTCAAACTGACTGGCAGTGAGTTTACTATTTGCATTTCTTGGGGATTGATACTGGGGCCAATACTGTTTAATGCCTTTTTTTTAAAAGACCGCAGGTCAAGAGACATGGTCATGCCCTGCCACAGGCTCCTTCTGGTCTCCTCTCAACCCATCTCAAACTCCTCCCCATCAGTCTCTCTCACTCAGAGAGCTACTCTGCATGCTTTCAGAGGCTGTTTGAGGCTATCTGCTTGTTTCTTCACTGCCCTAAGTGTACTCCGCATGCAGTGGGATTCTTATAGTCTGTCTCCTACTTTCATGGCCACCCAGTGGTACCATGTGTTCTCCTTGGACTCTTTTTAACGCATCTGCTTCTTTCTTGGTCTCTGTGAGGCTACTCTCTGCTCTCTCAGCATTCTTTCAGTCTTTCTGCTATATTTTTTCACCTCTCCAAGGCTGCTGTATGCTCTCTGGGTCTCTTTCTTGCCTACTTTTTTCCACCTTTCAGAGGCTAGTCTTTGTTATCCTTCACATTTGCAGGCTTTATGCTATTTTCTTACCTTCTCTGAGACTACTCTGTGTTCTCTGAGGTTCTTTCAGGCACTTTTCTAGTCTCTCAGGCTCTGCAAGGCTTCTCTGTTCTCTGGGACTCTCTCAACCTCTCCACTTCTTCACTAGCCTCTTCAAAGCTGCTATGGCTGCCTTTCAGGATTTTGGTCTGTTCCTTTCTCCCACTGAGGTGACTTTGGAGCACTTTCAGTCTTTCTGCTCATCCCCCCCCTCCCCCCCCCCCCCCCTCCCCCCCTTCCCTTCTGAAGTTAAACTGGGTTTTCTGGGGCTGTTTCGGTCTCTCTTCAAGGTTTGTTGCATCTCAGCAGCTACTCTTCTTTCTCCTGCAACTTTTTCAGCCTCCCTGCCTGTTTCTTCCCTTCTCCAAGGCTATTCTCTGTTGCTCTTTTAGCCTCTCTCCTTTTTTAGCAGCTGCAGGCATACTCTCCAGTACTCTCCAGAGGCTCTTTCAGAATCTCTGCTACTTTGTTATTTTCAAGGTCTTTGGTGTGTTCACCATGGTTCTTTCAGGCTTTCTACTAGTTTCTTTGCCTCTTTGAGGCTACTCTGTGTTCCTCAAGTCTTTTACAGATTTTGGCTCATTTTCCCTCCTTTGATGCTACTCTTTGGGGCACTTTCAAGCTTTCTCTGGGTACTCTGGAGCTCCTTTAATATCTCTGATATTTTCTTGTTATCTCTGAGCCTCTTCGGCATCTCTGGGGGGTCCTTTGCTGTGTCTCTTTCTTGGCCTCTTTGACACTGCTACATTTTGTTTCCTTGGGCACTTACAGGCTTTCTTCCCTTCCTTGAGGCTACTTTATGTTGTCTGAATCTCTTTCAGACTCTCTGTTGCTTTGTTGGCTTCTGCTTGGCTCCACTGTTTGTCTGGGGATCTTTCAGACCATCTTCTACTTTCCTGGCATTTGGAGGGCTATTCTGTGATCTTTTTCTCAGTGTTTAATCAATTTTCACAGTTTCTCTGAGACTTCTCAGTGTCCTCTGGATGTCTTTCAAGCTCTCTACTACTTTGTCCTCCCTTCGACTATTCTGTATTCTCTGGGACACTTGCAAACTCCTTCCTGTATTACCAAGCTCTCAAAAACAATTTGCTGGGTTTTTTTTTTTAACCTTTCACACCTATTTCTGTTTTATTAGAGTATTGTTTTGAAGGAGGATGACAGAGGATGGGGTGGGGGGGAATCTTTCAGAGATGCAACAGCTTCAGGAGCTCTGGACTTCAACTCCACTGCAGCTGGAATAGATCTTTACGAGTCACCTTTTGGAATTTTTTTGTCCCCTTTTGGTTTTGGTGGTAGTTTGGGTTAGGAGAGAAATGAACGCAGAGAGGCACCTTTTAAAAAATCCTTTATTTTTATGTCATCCTAGTAAAAATCTTTTATATAAAGGCGAAAGTAGGTATTGCATAGAAGAAACACTGGTGCAAACATCACCTGGCGGGAATGGCATGTTATTTCTTAGTGTCTATTGTCTACTGCACAACAGATGGCTAGCCTGGTTTCAGGTTTCCCCATGCCAGCTACAGGATGAAGCTGCTCAACTCTATGGAAAGAAGTTACATCAGAATTATGTGTGCCCTATTCCGAGCTGCTCCCAAGAACCATCTGCTGGGAAAACACCCTTTTCCTCCATGCCTTTTCTATGCCTGACCAATACATTGCCCAAGAAAGACCATGAGGATCAGTTCAGCTGCCCTCTGCTTGCACCCTTCCTGTGTATGAGTTTGTATTTCATGCATACAAATGGGGGGTGGACACAGGATAGGAGAGTTGGCCTAACATAACCATAGTCCAGGAACTTAATGCATGACATATACAAGGCATCTTCTGTCATCTTGGAGACATTTATGCCATTGTTTTTATCATCTCACATGCTAGTTAGCTATGGGCACTTCTTTTGAGCGCCCTCCACCTGAGCGTCCTGTAACTAACAGCCTTGGTACCACCAGGAGGGAACAGAATTCACTGCTATCACTTTAACAGCTTTCAAGTAGAGGTTCTTCGAACAGTTCTCCTATTATGTCTCTGCTTAAGTTCTGCTGCAGCTTCCAAGCATGAAGCACAGTGAGACAGCAGGGGTGTGTGCGTGTATATATATATATACACACACACAGCACACTTAACTGTGCTTTCATGAATTAGAGATACAGAGAGGTATGCATTTATACAAATCAATATTTGTGTATATTAAAGATACTTTTACTCAGTATCAGTTTTTATTTAAAAACATGCTAAAAACTTATAGTTAAATAATCAGAGTGACATTTGGGGAAAACACACAGACAGCCACCCACCAGCAAAGCAAAAAAAGTGCATACATACATGAGCCAAAGCTCCCTTTGACCAGTTTACAGGACAGTTAGTGCCTTCTCTGACAAACTGACTGATGCAGCCTCACACTTTCCAGGGCTGTTTTTTGTTGCCTGGAAAATGGCATTATTTTTCTGCCCCTTTCAGGATGTCTGTCATCACCTGCCACATCAGAGAGTCAGCTAGAGACACAAACCAGCCCTGCTTTTGACTCCCTCCCTGTAGGTGGCTTCATAGAGATGAATACATGAAGCTCGTGTAACTATCTCACTTAATACTGTGCTTAAAATGCCAAAAGTAGTCATTAAAAAAAGATTTCAGGATCTATGCTGCTAGATCGTGAAATGGAATGAAGCATTCTAGAAAAATAAGTTTGGATGGAAGGCAAAGTAGCTGAGTTTGCAACTACACACTTCATCTCTGAGTTACTCATAAACATTTTTTATTTCCTTATTACTTTCACTAATATATTTTACCATTTTTTTTTGTACAAAAACTGACTGCAGATTAAAATTTAAGATGCGGCAGGTACCACTGTGCGACCCAAAAGGACAGAGATGATGCTCCTGCTCAGCCCTGCACCCTGCTCTTTTTGAATGCCAGAGAAAGCTAGAGAAAGCTAAGCACCTCTGCCCAAAGGGAGAATGCAGTGGAGCCATCAGATGAAAATTGTCCTGTCTTTTCTTGCAAAAATGGGAACGCATCTTAGCAACTTTGGATACAGTCTTACATGTAGCAGCAAGTACACTGGGCATCAGAGCCCCTTCTTCAACATGGAACATCCATCTCCAGTGGGGCTCACATGCTCCTGGTCCCAATTTTTGTTAGAAATGGAAGTAAAACTGGATTCAGTTTCTGTGCTTTCCCTCTGCTTCTTCCCTGACTCTTTTCAGGTGAAATAGCTGAACCCATATGGCATTGTCTGCTTCAGTGGGAAACAAGAGCCCTGTGAAACTTTGGGCATTCTGCTCATATGGGCAAGGGCCATGCTCTAAGAATAGTAACCTCCTTCTTCACTGCAACACCCAAATTCATCTCTATCTCCCACACATTCAACACTCCTTCCTGTCACACTGATTTCATAGGAACACAAAAAAATGTGTTTTCATAAGCCACACAAAACACTATTGCTGCCAGATGTACGGATGCATGCAGGACCTACAAGGAAGATAAACAGGGGACTAAAAACTCCCAGATATGAAGTGGCTCAACAGCTATTTCAGCCCACAAGGAAAAGATAGGCTGAATGACACAATGAAAATGGTATCTTTTAAGAGTTTAAAGTATAAATATTCAGACTGGACATTAAGAGAAACTTGTTTACCAGAGGAGTAGTTTGACATGGCATAGCTCTGAAAGGCACAAGATCTCCATCCTCAACAGTTTCTGAAACTCAGCCCAATAATGTCACAGTAAACTCCATCTCACATAGATGACAGTACCCCTTTGAGAGCGACACTGGATGAGGTAACCTCTGAAGGTCACTTCTGACTGCTGCTAATACGAAAAGCAGTGTTTCTTTCAGAGCTGAGTCAAGCCCTGACTGCAGTTAAATCAGAACATCCTCCAATGTCTGAGCCCTTCCGTCTTCCTTCACAAAACAGCAAAAACCTGGAACAAAGGTAAATGGGGCTGCTTGCAATGAAACAGTATTCAAACTAGAGAAATATATGTTCAAGTTTTCTAACAGGAATGTTGGTAAAAATATGCATTGCAGTGAACTCTGAACTACCCCATTGGATGGACTTGGCAATGCGTCAGCAAGAACCTATTCTGTACTGATGGTGTGACAACACATTATCTCCGAGTGCTGTTTTGGAAATTGCCCCTTTCCTGCATCATCTGGTCACCTTTAATCAAACCACCAGCTCAGGGAGACAGCTGTCATCTGCCTGAGGAAACCCCTTCAATGAAGGGCATGGCATGACAATGTTGCCATCAAATTGCCATCCCCTTCCCTCATATCCAGCAGCATGCCATGCCGTGGGCAAACTTTTTGAAACAGACAACACAATCTGTGAAGTCTGCTGCCAACTGGCCAGTAGGTCAGACTGCAATCTCTCTCCTTTGTGCGAGGGAGCAGTAACTTGCTTAGTCAGTACTTTTAGCTTTCAAAGTAGCATGACATCAAAGCAGCCAGACACTGCTTTGGGTGAGTAAAGGCATTGGAACTCTATCTCACAGGAGTAGGAAGCTCACCATCTGGTCCAATGGGAAGGCATTGCATTCCATCTGAGGAAAGAGCCTCTGATTTAAAAGGAACCACCTTTGTTGCAGTAAGGGCAGCAAGGCCCTGATAAAGGTAGACGATGCCTCCCCATGGACTTGAGAAAAGTTATGTCTTTATTTGCCAGCACCAACTGTCAACTTTGAAAAACATGTCCTCTGGAGATCGCACAGTGGTTCCCAAATTAATGTACAATAAATGTGTAAAACCAAAAACAGTAAGAAGTTATAAGCCAGGCAACTAAATTCTAAGCTATATCCATCATAATCATCATCATCATCATTATCATAATAAAAAAGTATACACCGTAAAGTACAGGAAGCTGCAAAGCAAAGCAGCTCCAATTCCTAGGACTCTCAGAGTGGCTTTTCCGAGTCTTCCAGTAAATTGGACATGAGGGTTGAAAACTTAATGGAAGACTTTGAAGAATTCTCCCTTGAAGTTGAACACACATAATTTTTGCACATATAGCATGGATTAGTAGAGCAAAACATTTTCTTAAGTTAAGAAACATTCTTAGAGCAGATCTATGATTTCGTGTAGAAAACCCATTTGGTTGGGGGGGGCTGCCCCCCTCTTTGGCAAATAAATGGCAAATGTGAAACAGATAAAAAAATGAGTCAAATAACAAGGTGTGATAATAACTGGACAAGTAACAACAAAGTAGATCGGTCAATGGGACGGATTCCCTCAGCAGGGCTAGGCTTGATACTCTGTGGTCATTCCTTTTGTTCATTTTTATGATGAGACAGAAGGGTTGATGTGATAATGTTTCAGAGGCTTTAGGCATCATATTTTTTGCCAGTCCTGTGAATCTGCTGGAAGAGTGTCATGGAGAAGGCCATGCCAAGAATCTGAAGTAAAACAAACAATAAGGGCTTCAGTACAGGGAGGCTGCCAAAACTGCACTGCTGACCTGTGTTCATGGTCAAGCTGTAGTTTTAAAAGTCATTCTACACTAGCCATATTTCTCAAGCTTCAACACTGATCAGTAAACTTGGATGTATGTTGTTCAGGCACACAGTGATGTCCAGAGATATATGCCTCAGAGCACAGATGGAGGCAAAAAGCTGTCAGGGCTCTTTGTCATACGTGCAACAATTTTTCAGAATCAGTACATACGAGTCACTCTTCCTTTTTACCCAACAACTTACGCTTGTTTAGCCAGATAACTATGACTGAAAACATCATATTCAGGTATTGTCCCCCAAAAGTACAGCAGTGATACAGGAACCCCAAAACCTTAAGAGATTATGATGATACTTCTGCATTTCTTTTTTAAAACACATTAACCTACTCAGTTCGGTGGCCATGATTTGACTCATTTTGGCAATTTTTAGAACTTGCTTCCAAAATTTAAAAAAACAGTTCCCTAAGGGACAGCATAACAAATGGCTAAACATGGGAACTCCAAAGTGGTGCTCTGAAGTCAAAATGGAGGTAAGCAAAACCCCACTGCAGCATGTCTTCTTTGCAGGACTGACTACTGACCTGCTTCCTTTTTGAGTAGATGACCTTAAATGAACTCATAAAACAAATATGACAATTTTGAAATCATGATCAAACTCAAAGTGGTTGAGTACCACTTTTCACACAGCAGAATCAAGAATGCTGACAGCAAAACAAAGCCATGTTGACAAACATCATACCAGTATTACCTGCATTATGAGGATGCACATCCCAATCGAACCAAGGACATGCTTATTCTCATCGAACCAGGTCATAACTCTCTCATAACATCCCTGAAATAATGAAAGATGAAAATTGAAATCCCAAGGTCACATTTTCTTTCACGTGCATTCCCTCTATTTTCTTACTTCCCACCCCTCCTTAAGCCTTGACCTGGGCAAAGCAAACGTTACCGTTTTCCACACTAATTCAGTGGAGTTCCGTCCACAGTCTTGGGAGTTTTCCGTACAACATCGGTCTGGGACAGTGTTTTCTCCCAGCACTGGGTACCAATCCGTAAAGTCATTCACACCACAGCATTTCATCTATGGCAAAAGTAAAGGATTAATAAATTAACTTAACTAGCATAATTTGTGAATCATGCACCACCACAAACTTTTACTTCCACTAAACCACTGTGTATTTTCAAAAGGGCTGCCACAACACTTTTGTATTTTTAAAGTGCTTTGTGCTCAGTGATCACTAAAAAAAGCAAATACTTAACAACATTTAAAAAAAAAAACAAACAAAGAAAATAAATGGTCCCATGCCCAAGCTTACGTTAGTCTTCTTGTCACAGAAACATGAGCCCAAGCACCAAAACATAAGGTAACCTGCCCACAACTGCTGAACGGCAAAAGCCTAGCTGCCAAAGCTGCAGTTCTACCTATGCAGGTTTTCCTGCTTCTCCTCTGTTTCAGATCATCTCTGCGCCTGTGATAGGCACAGAGAATCTCAGAGAGAGGTAAGCATCTTTCACCTTACGGAGTACACTTTGATCCTGGGTTTCACAGTACTCCCTGGCTGTTCAAGAGTGCAAAATCAGAAACCAAAGCTTGCATTAGCCATCTTTTAGACTTGGCATGGATGCCACAGTTAATAGACTGCAGCAGCCTTTATGGCCAAATTGTTATTTTTTTTATATTGAGAAAATATGTTACCTCTGCTTGAATGATATTCCATGCATTTTTCAGTCCAACATTATTTTCTGAATTGTATAGCTTCATACCTTCCTTCAAATCCTTCTTTGCACTCTCACTGACCTGCATCATGTAAAAAATACAGAAAGTCAATGCACTGCTGTTTAGAGGAAAGGGCCAAATGGTAGAGACTTGCCTTCTCTCACCACAAACTTAACATGGGTAGAAAAGCTCCATCATAGCTTCAAGACTCTCACAAGTCAGTGGGACCTTTCAGCACCTGCCAAGGCCTAGTCTCTCTCTCAAATTGCAAAATACTGGATTAATTCTCATGATATAGGAGACCAGCTTCCCCTCTACTAAAAGTCCATCATACAGTCATAATCTGATCCAAACTAATTGAAGAATGATCAGGCAGGCTATAATAAATGGCCAATACAAAATCAATTGAAAAAGGGCATTATTATTGTTCTCCTTGTGGGGACAGGCTTGTAGCATTTATGACTTCAAACGTGCTCTTCTTTCTTTAGAGGAGAAAGTTGGAATGCTTAATGGGAGATCTGAGATGTCCCACGTATAAATTTCAGTCTGAGCCTGGAGTCCTGGATGCAGGTAGGAATGCACCTTGGCTCTGACAGCAGGGAGCTGGCAGCAGCGAAAGGATTAACCTATGGGGTCCTGGCATAAAGGTCAACTATATTATAAGATCTGTTTTATCCTTCTTTGACATCCCATTCAAAACCAGAAGTTCACCCCAGCTCCCTGAAAGAGGCAGGCATCATAATGACAACGTGGGAAGAGATACAAATCTGGTAGGAGCTCAGTTTTAAAATCAGTCTGGACATGCTCATACTGTAAGGCTCTGTCCTGTGTTTAGCAGAGTTCTCCAGTTCCCCAAGGATTTTTTCCAGTCTTATCTATCTGACAGGCCAGCCAGCTGTGCCTACTTCACTTTGTCTCCACTAGATAGCACATTTCTACAGATGGGCTTGTCATGGTTTAACCTCAGTTGGCAACTGAGCACCACACAGCTGCTCGCTCACTCCCCCCGCCCCCCGGTGGGATGGGGGAGAGAATTGGAAGAGCATAAGTGAGAAAAACTCGTGGGCTGAGATAAAAACAGTTTAATAATTGAAATATAATAATAATAATAATAATACACAAAGCAAGTGATGCACAGTGCACTTGCTCACCACCCGCTGACTGATGCCCAGCCAGTCCCCGAGCAGCAGCCCCCCCGGCCAGCTTCCCCCAGTTTATGTACTGAGCATGACGTCACATGGTATGGAATGGTTCTTTGGCCAGTTTGGCTGTGCCCCCTCCCAGCTTCTTGTGCACCTCCAGCCTTCTCAGTTGGTAGAGCATGGGAAACTAAAAAGTCCTTGGCTAGTGAAAGCACTACCTAGCAACAACTAAAACATCAGTGCGTTATCAACTTTGTTCTCATCCTAGATCCAAAACACAGCATTGTACCAGCTACTAGGAAGGAAATCAACTCTATCCCTGGTGAAACCAGGACAGGGCTTTATGAGAAGCTGCCTCTTGATCCTTGCCAAACTCTCTGGGACTGCCCAGTCAAGTGAGACAGCTGGTGGCATCCGGAATAACCTGTGAATATCCCAGGCCTCTCTCCTCCAGTCCTGTTCAAGGGCTGGCCCTAAGAATCTAACCAGGTCTTAAGTAGGACCTCCCACAACCCAGGTCCACAATATCATCAGCTTCTTGCAGAGACATCAAACAGCTATGTTGAAGGCTATCTCAGCTTTTAGGACAAGACTAAAGGGAGGCCCTGGACCATGGTTTTATTTCAGGGGGGAAATTGTAAAGCTCAGTGGCTTCTTCTCTTCTGCTTGCCATCCTCATTACTTCCTCCTCCCCCTGCAGAAGCAGCTTACAGAAAACAGCCAAGATCTCAAGGTTAAACCTTCACCAAAGTGAAGAGCAAGGAGAATCCACATACCTCCATCAAACAAAAGCAAACTGAACCTAGTTTACATGCTAGTACAGATAATTAATCTATATTGCATATTTGCTTACCTTGTCCATATAAACAAAGAACAAAATGAGTAATATCAGCTCTGCCAGGAGAATTATCAGCAAAACGATGAAAAACTAGAACAAAGAAAAAACAGACAGTGTATACACACTTGCCAACTAGAGAACAAACCTGAGGCTGCTAGAAACTCTGAAGACTATAGGCCTTGTCTTCTAAACTTTTCCTCTACTGCCAAAAAGATGCAAGTTTGATTTCAAACTATTCAGGCATATTGATACTATATTGCCACTAAAGCTCATGTAGGTCTTACCATCAGTGAGGAAGCTCACTGTCTGGCATTCTCTAACTCTTAGGTTTTGCCCTACTGCCAGTTTGCAGGTTTCAGCAATGCTTTTGTCTTGCTTTTTTTGACTGCTGTCACAGCACGCAGCCCTGATAGTCTCTTTTCCTCATACAGACTACAGAACAGATGCTAAACCCATTACCACAAAGATCAATGTGACGTGCCTCAGGAGTGATTCCCTAGCAGGTGGACTTTAACCACATCTGGCTGCCTCTTGGAATGGTCATTATATTACTCAGCACTTCCATTCCCAACTCTCTGTAGCTGAAATCTCTCTCTGCAGGGGCATCCCAAGTGTGAGCTCCAGTAGTTTCTCCCTACTTTTCATGCCCACTAGTTGCCTTTATGTACCAGTCGACTGCCACATAGGCATGGCATCCCCCACACAGACACCGTGCGAGATGTAGTATGCAGTGCAGCAAGCTCTCCAATCGGAAACTCATGATAGTCATGATAGTATAAAAAGGCTTTTGCAGAACCTTGTAAGAATATAAACATTCTTTAAAAAAACCCAAAAATTCAGCTGGTGTTGCAGTTTGTGTGGATAAACGACATAGACCTCATTACTATTCTCTGTTTGCTTTCCTAGCTGTACAACATACAAAACGAAGCAGCAGATAGCAAAAAACAGGTGCACATTTGTCCTCCAGTTTAATGCTCTGAGGTGGTCTAAGGAATGCTCCCCAGCTGTTCCCCAAAGCCATGTAAGGGAGACTTTTACACAAGGAAAACTCACATGCTCCTTAATATCACAGCACCTGTGATTCATAAGCTGTGACTGAATTGGAAGATGTCTGCTTTGAAAGCCCTCCTCTCACAATACCTCTCTCCTTGGGGTGGGGAGAAACATGATGAAGCCTTCTGGGTTTATGCAAGAGGAGTGACCCATACTGTGTTTTCTGAGAGGGGTTCCCAACCTCTGTGCTTCAGTGCTGGACAAAGACTGCTAAGGATCAGATTTTTTTTTTTCTATTGGTAAGGCCTGGCAGAGACCTGGACTTCTTAATTTTGGGTCAGACGGTTTCCACCAACCTCTGACACAGGCCTTAGATAAGAGCAAAGTAGAAAATAGCCGTGAGAGGCTTTGAGTGGCATCCAAAAGCAGCTGTGCTTAAGATTTTTCAGTCAATCCTTCTAACAGACATTTCCAGAAGGGCTATCCAGGTTGACCCTACAGTTCATGTTTATCCATTCAGAGGTAACTGATCATAATTTGCTTTGCTATCTAATACATTGGGGGCACAGAGTAACAAGGATACATTTGCTAATACACCAATGATGTCACTGGGACCAAAGCTGTGGGATCTCATACTGCAAGCATACAGAAGATTGAAAGCCAAGGGCAATGTTACAGTGATCCACAAGACTATTTTGCACTGGTCAATTAAATAAAATAATAATAAAGCAACAGTCACTGGTCTTAGTGAAAAGAAGTATTGATGTCTTACACTCAACAGGAGGCACTTGTTTTCCTTGATAGCACCTAGGCAGCCCAGAAAGCCGGTCACCATGATGACTGTGCCAATGGCAATGACTAGGTTGGCAGCTGAAAGCGACGGAAAGCTAGGAGAAAATGTGGCGAAGTTTCCTTGAGACACTGACAGCCAGATGCCCACACCCAGCAGCCCACAGCCACATAACTGCAAAGAGATAAAACAAAAGAAAGGTTTCACCATTAAAATAAATAGCACTGTCTCCTTCCCCCCAACTCTGAAAGGAAAGAATTTCTCAAGCAAATTCTCAGGTAACTGTTCTGCAGTAATGCTCTCACTGGCTTGGTGCAGAAACAAAGTGAAACTAAATGTTTTTACCTAGACTTGGTCATGCCACCTCTACCTATACTTATAAATCTATTCAAAAGCCACTGGATGGCAAAATTCTCTTTTTAAAGACTCAGCACATGAAACCAGGGCTACCCATTGATCTCCCAAGAGCACAACCCAATGCAATTTTTCTGTAGGAAGATAAAAAACATTATTTGAAAGAATGCTCCATTGCACTTATTTCTGCAGTCATCTACAATGTCTCAGAGTATCCAGCCCCATATTTGCTCACCCTAGGGCAGGCAAGGAAGTCCTGGAGATAATTACAATCAATAGTATAATTTCAGTAAATATTTGTCACAAAATGCCCAGTCCCAGTAGCCAGGTTGGGTTTTAGTATGAGTTTTCATAGCTTTAGTGTTGTTTGCCAGTGTTCAATGTCACAAAAATCCGATTTCTAGCTTTATTATCTACAGGAAGCTCAACTTCTGCTACTCTCTGTCAGTGAGAGAACCTGAAGGAAATGCAAAGCTGCTAATAAAACGTAAAATTAACGTCACTTTGCTTCTCACTCTTAACAATACCATGTCTGGTTAAGGAAATAAGGTTTCCCATCCTAAGTCACGGGGCAGGTCTTCAGAACAATGGCCCAGTGTTGCACTACAGGGGGCCTAAAAGCTGGCCATCTTTTAGTACTTGCTCAAAATGGCTGTTATACAACTTTCCATCTGATCTGTGATCACTGCGCAGTGAAATCAGAAGTAGGAGATGCGTTTTCATTAAATCTGTGAGCTACTAAACAGTACTATTACAGTTTCCTGCCAAATCTAGCCTTTGCCAAGGTCAGAAGTGAAATTCACATCGCTTTCACTCCGAGGGGGATCAGAGTACACACACACAAACACCCCCCCCAACTCAGATTATCTTGCTCCAATTTACTTGAACCACTGCACGGGGAAAAACAAAACAGCACCTAATCATTACTCACAGAGATATCCCAAAGTTGCTGGTGCTCACCTGTCAGCAGTGAGGAACAAGCCATCTAGCAGGTTCGCCACACCCAGCCCACCCCATTGTGCTTGCTTAAACTTACAACTTTTACTCAAACTGGAAACTTAAGGTCAGAGAACAGTACCTCCACTAAAATAGGGTTCAATCCTGCCTTGTGATGAGCACTGATCTGGCATGAAGAAGTGCTACAGACTTAACTTTTTGGGCAAATATCCCCACTTCTGTCTGAGGTGATTTTACCAGCAGGGCAGATAGTTCAGGGTACAACTGGCTCCTTTTGATTTTGCTGCTTCACAGAACATGAAAGAAAAACTAGAATAGTATCTTCTTGCATTCATGTCAACTTATCTATGAGTCAGACTTACGTTTTCATAATCATATGTGTGGTTATTTTCTTCTACTTCCCCTGTGACGCTTCTGTCCCCTCTGAGCCCCCTTCCTAGTTTGGTTGAAGCTTTTGAAACTGCTTTGCATCTAGGAGATTCACCAGTTTGGTGAAGAATTGTGACCAGGAGTAGGCCTTATGCAAGATGCTCACAGGCATTCTCACCTTGCACCTAAGCATTAGCTTAGCAATCTGGAAAAAAACCCCACAACTGTCTAAAGCTCACAAGCACATGCATTGGGTAACACAGAGGAAGTTGTCAGCATTCTTGTAAGGAGGCTGGGAAGCACCTCTGCTTCCAAAACTCAACACACAGTAACTCCACAGAGTGAACTGGGGAGCTTTGCATCACTGGGTGTGGATAAATGTCACAACATCTGTTTCCTGTAACAGAGCTGGATGCAGCTGCAACATGAGTGTGTGTAGCAGGAAAAAGTCAAACAGCTAGTATCTCCAGGAAAAGACTGGTACAAAACATACACACACGCACGTGGCAGGAAAGGGCTACAGGACTTGTATTTCTTCCCCCAAATCCGTCCTCTCCAATTAATAGTCTTGAAGTGATTTCTCATTGCCTTTCATGGTATGTCAGCAAGGTCAACGTGAACTTGGAGTAGTAAAGAACTGGTAGGGTATGCAAAACGGAAGTCTCCTGATCACGTCCTGCTGCAGGACCCAGTGGACATCACCACAGGTGTAAACTGTCTGCAGTTCATGGAATTACTCACCCTATTGCTCCTACTTCAAATTTCATCCACTCTGTCCTTGAATTGCTGCAGTTTTGGTACCTCAGGCCCTCTCAGGAAACCACTCTGTGGCTCAGCTGCTTCAACTGTTAGATGAGAACTGCAGGCACTTGCTCAGACTGAGAGCTTGATGGTTCAGGAGGTTAGAAGCAGCTCTCACCACACAACATTCACTTAAGGTTTTAAATAGCATTTCTAAGCTGCCAGGGCTGTACATTGCAAATAGCTGGTGGCACTTCAATCAATGACTTCATGGCACTGCATGGATGAGACCATAAATGTTTCCAAAGAAGTTTCCACCAAAGACTGAACTTGTTCAGTGTAACTTTCCTTCAGAACCTGAATTCAGACTTTAAAGGTTATTCACAAACGTGTTCCTTGGACTTTGATACTCTATTAGGCTCAGAAATCACAGCCCTAGCTCAAGTGTTTTGAAAGAGGGCAGTGAATTCTGGAATCATCAGGCCAAAAGCAATAGATCATTGCAGATAAACAAGGTGGTGGTAAGAGCAAGATCAGGGCAAAAGGCTTACAGAGGAAGGGCAAGTAAAGGACAAAAAGGAGCACATGCAATCAATAGAAAGATCAGCCCATGAAGAGTTGCACCTCAGTATCCAACTCCCAATTATAAGGATAGTAGCAAAAGAGGTAGAAGAAAGAAGCCCTTACTAGCATCTCTTTACCATTTGAAAAAAAACAGCACAATCCTTGACAGAGATGTGGTCTAGAAAAGAAAGGTGGCTAGGAAATTACTCCAGAAGGCTCATGTTTATGTTTATTTAGACAAAGTCAGAAGCAGCTACTTGCTTAGATGAGTGAAGGGAGAGCTACCGTCAAGTGTAGGAAATCAGGGAAGTGACAGGCCCACTGGTGCTCCATGGGATGGACATGAAGACAGAAAAGGACCAAGAGCAGAAGGAGAATCAAAGCTGGAGAGCAGAAAAATGGTCAGATGGCCTCTGTCCCTCTGACACGGTCTCAGTTCAGGAGACCCTCTATATACACTTCCATACAGGAGATATAATTTCTTCACTTGTTTGTGGTAGCCACCCTAGTATTTTGGTAAACGCAGGAGCAAAACACTGCTTTTTCGCAGAAGACCAGTCACCTGCTGCACCTTCACCTTTCCACAATGCCTCTAGCAGGGGAGAAGCATTTGACACTTGATGTGAAACGTTTGCAACAAAGTTCTTGTGGATTAGCAACACACCTGTGCTGTCCCTAGGCAGACCACTGTGGAGATACAACTTGAATGCCAGGCATTGGGAGAAGAGTCCTTTAACAACGCAAAACGAAGTGGTGTGTCAGCTGAGGCAGCAGACGTCCACATTTGCTCTTTCTTCCTGCAATTCTAATGTCCCACTGAAGACAACCATGGAATAACTCCTTTCCAACTGCTGTAGTGATTGGGTTAACATGCCAAAGTGCACAATGTGATTACAGTTCCCTTCAGAGCTTTCTGACAACATACTTTAGTGCAGTACTACAATTATACCACAGTATCTGCACCGATCACGCTCTCACCATGGCTGATTCCCAGGCCCACTGGGCAAGCTAAGGCAAGTTCCCTCTTTTCACAGGCTTTTTACCTTCCAACGTAAGATTTCACCATCCCTAAATTACACTGGAAGTTCAGATTACATAAAAAACCCAGGTGATGGAGGGGCTATTAAAGACCAAGGCTGATCTATGCAAACAGGATTATCTACAGTGACTGAAGAGAGTAAATAGTCAAGTCAACTTCCAAGAGATTTGACGACATGACATCCTAAAAACTTCCACAAGGTGGCATCCCATAACAAATAGCACTAACAGTTTAAGTCGAATTTTATTTTTCTCCTCTCCAGAGCTCCTCAATTTTTGTGCTTTCTTTGTTTTTATCTCTGCCATTCTACTGAGTAGCAGTACTGTTGATGCTAAAATTTATGCTTTAAACCTTAGGTCCCAGGCCAAATGCTTTTTTCACTCATGCTTCTTAAAAAAATCCCAAATAATTACACTGACTTGGGTCTTAATTGCATACAACCATACCAACCAAAGCTAGCTAGAATTCTAGCAATAAAATAGCTTTCCCTGACACTTTGTTCTCTACCAATCTCATTTTTTATTCAATGTGAACACTGTAAAAATACTCTCACAGCTATTTATTCTCACAGGATCCACCTCTTTCTGTTTGGTACAGCTGAATCCTGGAGGGTGAAAGCAGCAAAAATATATCAAGTCATCTTACTAATTCCTTTTTCACCATATAATTAAATAATATATGCTGCTTGGTATTTAATTGCATGAGCGTGATGGCAGACATTCCTTCCCCAGGGAAATGGTTCAACAGCATAATAAATTTCACTGGATTTTTCTTCTCAAAAAATGTTGGCTCATTTCCCTCTCACGATTAGAAATTATCATCCTCCAGGCAACTATCAAATCTCTCCTTCCCCTGGTGTTTATGCCATGAAGGTAACTGCAGAACACTGTCATGAAGTCAGTCATATACACGGATACACACACTCTTACTTATAGGGTAATTTAGTCAAGCTATGGCACACATATTTTGAGCTTGAAAGCAAACAAAAGGAACACCAACTTTCCTCACAGTTTCTCCCTCACTTTGCTATTTCACTATCAAAGCCTGGATTCTCTTCAGTACCTCAACATCTATCTGTCATCATCACTGTGCCCAGAAAACATACAGAATTCTAGTAAACATTAAAGAGAGTCTCAAATGCTTCAAGAGAAATTAGAACTCCAGATAAACCCAGAGAGAGAGAAACCCAAAAGCAAGTCTTTCCCTGACAAGTGCTATCATCAGAGTGGGAAAGGGGCTCTTCTATTTTATTCTGGATTTTTGAGCATTGTGTGAACTAATACAACAATACAAACTTTGACAATAGAGCATCATATCCAGATTTAGTTGCCTTAACCTAAAGAAGATATAGTAAGAGTTTACAACATCTAGGGAAGGACAACACAGATGGTCAGAGGTATGCCAAGACTGACATATTTTGTGAGAAGGAGATTGTGCACAGGATTATCTAGCCTGGGAGGAATTATTAGACAGGATGTGAATGAAATATTCACAACTCTAGAGATCAGTCTGAAAACCAAACAGGCTGTCTCTTTTACCTTTTCCAATAATAGGAACAAGGGGAATATTAGCAAGCATTATATAGTGTATTTTGCTTCACATAACTGAGAAGTAAATTGATAAATTATGCCATAGGTGATTACAAGAATCAAGTATTGTGGCCACAATTGTCAGTAAGGGCTAGATAATTTTATTTACTAGTAACAGCATTTGTAGTTTGTTAGCACATACACAAATAATGACATTTCATGCTTCTCAGAGTAAGATAATGCATGCAGAATCCAGCAAAACTACCAAGCAGCAAACAAGTTGGGGTAAAGAAGGGGTAGGATATGCCATTCTGGTAAAGTTTATTATAGAATAATATTGATTGATAGACTTACCCTTGAAGTAAGTCATTGAACAGCATCAGGAAACAGGAATCTGAGAAGGAAGGCACTACCGAGAGGAACAGGGATGAGGCCATACTCTTGTTGACTTTTGCCATCATTCCATCCCATGCACACAACGTGTGATGGAAAAGCTGCACAACTAGGTGCAGCTAGGTGTGAGAGAGAAAGAGTGGAGGGAAGGTTTATTCTTGACATCAGACTTTCTACTGCTGGATAAACACCAGGGGAGCTCTTAACAGACTTGGAATAGAAGAGAGACATATAGAAAACCGAACCGCTAGGGACAAAAAGAAGCAACAAGTGTCTCAGTTTGTACCTCCTCTTGGAATAACATGCCCTGGGCCATCTGTAGCCCAGCTACAGAGAACAGAAAGCTCCTCACCTCCCTCTGTCCTGTGTTAAAACAGGCGATCTTGCTTGAAGCAAAGATGATAGAATGAAAAACACATGGAACAGCTTAAATATGGCCCCCATAAAAATGGCCAAAAGCACAGGAGGTTTGTTACAAGGAATTACTAACAGCATGACTGTGAAAATAAGTGTCAATGCTGGGAACTGATTTCAGGACAACTGCAGTGACAAAAAGACACTCTGAATTAGGCTTTGACGGGCCTCTATTTAAACAGTAAGTCAACAGGGAGATGACCTGCACCGACAGGACAAGCATGAAGAAGCCATGTGGACAAGCAGAATGCACAGAAAGGTTTTTCAGTGTCCAGGTGGCTTTTAAAACCCTCCCTTTTGTTGGGGTCAGCAGCACTTTGGAAAAGCTGCCGATAATATTTTCCCCCTGTTTGGTAAGTCCTACATGATAAAAGTTACCTATCTTAGCTCTTCTTTTCAAGATAGAGAGATTTTTCCACCATTTCTCCAAACTGACTCTCAGACCAGTCAGTGTGCAGAGGAGATAAGGAAGAGAATGGCCCTTATGAAGCAGCACAGTTTTCTCACTCTCTCCTTGTTTTTTGGTTTTTTTTTCTTCATTTTCCCCTCTCCTTCATTTATGGTATCTTAATGAGCTCACAGGTTTCCTGTGGAATCAAGAAGCAGCACATCTGGAAAACAGTTTGAAAGGCTGTTCCTTCCCAGCATGCAGGAATTTTTAAAGAAAACTTATATGAGACAAAGATGGATATCATCTTCTTTAGCAGCTGGGAACCTGATTGA
>NW_008825280.1:52481-58197 GCF_000699105.1 Pygoscelis adeliae
GTGCATTTTTGGATCTGGTGCTTCATTTGGAAGCAGTCTGGTGTGGAGATTCAAAACAGTATGAGATACCGTTCAAAAACACCACCCTGTCTTTCTGTCTCAACAGACGCAGCAGTCCCTGTTCTTGTTTCAATGCACATTAACTGAAGTTTCGGAAGATACTAACTTGATTGTCCAGAAAGATTATCACCACAAATAACAGGATTTCTCAAACTATCACAATGCATTAATTGCTCTGTTGAGAGCACAACATTAACCAAAGCGGGAGGCGACTTAAATGGGAAAGGGGACTGAAAGCTCAGCAGTAGAGCCATTCCATTCATTTACTGTCAGGCAGAGCTGCTCATCTTTTGCTTGTGCCGTATTCTTCCCTGAGTTACAGATCAGAATGATTGTTCTGGAAGAAGGCAGGGGTGGGAACTACATGGCTTCTACCACTTCAAAACAGAGATGCACTTTCTGCAAATTAAGTTTTTGGATGCCACTTGCCATCTCTGGATTTGGGTGGTTAATCCATCTCTGGAAAGGGCTGGTGCTTAAAGGAGATGTTCAGGTAAGCCCAGATAAATTTTCCTGCTCTGTCTTGATAATCGACAGGATTAATCAAAACTGGGGCTTAACAGCTGAAAATCTCAGAGAAAGTCTCTTGCAAAGCAAAAATCATCTTCTAAATATAATCCAAAATATAGCAAGGACACCAAAATCTGAGAAGCTCTTCAGCCATAGACTAGAAAATGAGAATGGAATATGGAAGTGGGTGAATATACTTAGTAATACCTACTTAGTGCTACTGCCATAACAATATGGCAAAGATTTAAACTTCTCACAACGTTCCTATGAACTGGACATTGATTCAAGACAAAGGAATTATTTTGATGTCTCCTTTGAGTCTAGTGCTGTAACAGCTGTAATGACAGCCTGTGTGTAACAGAAGGTACAGAACTGAAATCTGTGCAAAAGCTGAACCTCCTTAATTCATCTGCCAGAGAAAGCAGTTTTCCTCTTCCTAGAGTCATCCCCCAGCAGTACTGCTGGGATGGTCCTGAAAAACTGAAATGAGGTATCAGAGACTGTGATCTTTTGTGGGGCTAGCAGAGGGAGAGCTATCCTGAGGAGCATTAAATTCTGAAACTGTAACCAGTCTGTTTTTGGAACGTGTAAACTTGCAGCCAGAAGCCTTAAGCTTTAGCTTGGATGCTCTCACCTGGTCACGCTGGAGTCTTCAATAGACGTGTTTTGCAAAAGGAAGTTTTAAGAGCTGGGTTTGCTTGGTTTGTCAAGGACAGCTTAATCTCCTCTTTACTTAGTTGAAGGGCAACTTGGTTAGTTTATGTTGCACATTAGGAGAAACTTTCACTGAGAAATTAGTACAGCACTGGAAGAAGTTACCAAGAAGGTGTCGAAATCTCCAGCCTTAGAGGTTTTCAGTGCTTTGCTAGAGACAATCATGGCTGACCTGACCTAGCACTAGCAACAGTACCACTTCGGTATGACTTGCAGAGATTCCTGCCAAGCAACAATTCTATGATTTTATAATTTCCTCAGCTACCATGTTCTTCTTAATTTGTGAAAAATCCAACAACCATGCCATTTCTAATGAACACATCAAATCTATTACCTTTGGAAGCCTTATGGAGAAAGCTATCATGCCCATTCTGGGGAATCGGCACACTTGGGTGTCTCTCTCCAATGCCTGTACGCCTGCACACCACTGCAGGCTACATAGGGAACAAACAGGAGGAATTGTACATCTGAGTGCAGTTACAGGCTATGACATCACTGTGATCACAGAGATAGTGGGATAACTCACATAACTGGAGTGTTGTGATGGATGGGTACAGGCTCATTATGAAGATCAGGCTGGGAAGACAAAGAGGGGATGTTACACCTTATGTGAGAGAGCAGTGGAAATGCACAGAGCTCTGCCTTGGGATGGGTGAGGAGCCAGTCAAGAGTTATGAGTCACATTAGTAGGCAGATCAATACAGGTGATGATGTAGTAGGTATCTGCTATACAGACCTCCTGGTGAGGAAGAAGTAGATGAGGCCTTCTTCATACAACTGGAAGAAGCCTCATGTTCACTGGCCCCAGTCCTCATGAAGGATTTCAACCACCACAATGTCTGCTGGAAGGACAACACAGCAGGGCACAAGCAATCTAAGAGATTTCTAGAATGCACTGATAACAATTTCCTGACACAGGTGATTGAGGAGTCAACAAGAAGAGGTGCTCTGTTGGACCTGCTGCTTACAGACAAGGAAGAACTGGTCGGGGATGTGAAAATCCCCAACAGCCTTGACTGTAGTAACCATGAGATAGTAGAATTCAGGATCCCGGGAGGAGGGAGCAGGGCAAAAAGCAGGACCACAATCCTGGACTTCAGGAGAGCAGACTTTAATCTCTCAGAGATCTGACTAGTACAGGTTTCAATGATATGCAAGGTAAGAAGTGACAAGTGCCCCACCCGCAGCTTCCAGCAGAAGTCCCACCAACCCTACCAGCAGCCTCAGGGGCCACTTGCCCCAGATGTCACGCCCCTCTTTTGGGGACGTGGTCTGTTGTGTTTGGCTGGCAGGACTGGCCACCCCTACAGGTTTACCTGGAAGTACACCAGACCCGGCCAGCCCTTCCCCATACATACACAGGGAACGTTACTTTGGTTTGGCCACCGCTTTGACAGGGCACCAGCATTTTATGGGAGGGGGCTGCCATTTTGTTCAATGTCACTGAACTCAGGGATCCTCTTGCCGTGCCTCATCCTTTTGTTGTTTCAACGTGTTCTCAGGCAAGCCCTGTGATTGGGTGCTTTCTTCCTTTGCACGAGGAAGTGCTCAGATACAAAAATATATACATTTATGTACAGTATACACAAAACATATATAAATACATATACATATATTCTATACATATATATAAAAGTAATACGTATATATACACTATATATACAACATATATAAAAATGTCTAAAGGAGTGTGCAAATATGTATAAATATATATTTATACAGTGACACTATTTTATATATCATACTTCCATACATGTATATATGCATATATATTTTATGTATAAAAATATAAAAAGTTATAGAAATTAAATGTATATAGCCATAAAAACAGGTGCAAAATGGATAAAACATTCTTTAATAAGAGCTAATGGAATGAATAATTGAAGTTTAAATATAAACAAAAGTTAGCAGACTGCAGAACAAGCCCTGACATGTCTGTGGTGGGGGGAGACTTCAAGAAGGCAGAGGGGTGCCAAAAGGATGATGGGCATAGACAAGTTGAAACATGCCCAAGGGTTACAGACCCCTCCCAGGAGGGCCACCAAGGGGCCCCCAGGGCGAAGCCTGTCATGTGCAAAGAGCCCAATCCTTTAAGTGGGACTGAGAGGCTGCTGCATCTTCCCACAAAACACCAGCTTGAACTTTACCATACAGCTGGGGAGGCCCCCAGAGCTCTCTGGAAAGTGGAAGCTGGGGCTGATGGAAATACAGTAACCACACAGCTGGAATAACATCAGTGAAAATGCCATCCTTGAAATAGCACTGCAGGGTAAAGCATGGCAGTATAATTTGCAGAAAGGCTATTATGTGTCCTTCTCCATGTTGATGGAACGTATGAGCCATCTCATTAACCCCCACAACAAAGCTTCAGCTGTCGACTCTCCAGCAGTGAGCCTGGTCTGTGACCAGGAAATAAGGAAAACAAAGCTCAAAATGGATGAAAAACCCTGTACTTTTTCTACAACTGGGGATCTGGCACATATTTTGGGGGCCTCTCCAGGTGTTGCTGCTAAGAAATTTCCTTCTGTGGCCAACATCATGGGAGAGTTTAACTCATTCTACCTCTACACGGATCTTGAAGAGCACCAGCTTGTCAGGACTTTGCAGTTCCTTTATTGCACTGTGTTCCAACTGGCAGTAATAAGAAGATGACAAGCCACACTACATGCCTGTAAACTGTCAGCACATCTACGCAATCAACGTTTAAATAAAGACTGACCAGAACAAGCATGTCTCATTTTGCATTGGGAAGGTGATTGTGAACCTGCCTCTTCAGCCCCAAAAGCCTCTGATATTTTGAGAAACCATGCCAAAATGGTAGTTGTAAAAAATTACAGGGACCCATCTTGTACGTGAATTATTACAGAGCGCAGGCTGGCAATGGTCTTCCTGGTTTTCAAGGCGTTCCTGTCGTGTATGGGGTGTATGTGTTAGACGTATATTCCATAGTCTGTTTAGAAGGGCTTTTGAAAGGGAGTTTGGAAATCATTGAGCCACATGTTAAAAGTGCTGCTCGAGATATTGCAAAAAACGTGTTTGGATATGTTTCCAAGGTTGTCATGGGCAACCTGGAAACTTCAAATCAGGAGGGCTCAGGACTTGCTTATATTAAAAGAAACAAAGCCATGTCACGCCCCCAGAGGGAAGGTCCACCCCAGCCCTTTAAAAGAAAAAGGAAGGGGTGCTAGACAACAATCTGACCAGGAGAAGAAGAAGACAAAGAACAAGCCAGGCTGAATGGTGCAAAAGAAATGGAAAACCCAGAGAAAGAGGTCCTGATCTACTGCTAGAAAAGGAAATATATTTTAAAAGGGATTGCTTTCATTCATGGATGCTCAAGAAGAATGCACCAAATCCAAGCTGGATTTGCCTGAAGTGTCCCAAACACATTGAGAAAAGCCTGTTTATTGAGATGTCTCCACTTCCCACTGTTGTTGAATCTGCACTTCTGGACTTTTTCATAGTTGGGAATGGAGAAGATTACGTAGATATGAACAACACCCTACTGTATCTTTGCTGCAAGACTGTAAAAGCTGATAGGTCCAACCTCAGAGCTGATGAGGCCGTGGTTCTCATGAATAACCCACTGGCCTCTATTTTCAGCCAGCTGGACATTACACTGGGGATCAACTGATAAGCCAGAGCAACAACTGCTACCCCTACTGTGCTTTCATTGAGTTGCTTCTCAATTACAGCTGACTTGCCGTCCAAGCACTTCTCCACAGGGCTGTTCTGCAAAGGCACAGCTGGGCAGCAGCAAGCAGTCAGGCTGGATGACGTCAATAATCAGGGGTTCAGGCAACACTCAGCTTTGATGAGGGGAGGGGAGGCAGCAAAATTGCTACCATGGACTTCCGGAGGGCGGACTTTGGCCTGTTCAGGATGCTGGTTGAGAGAGTCCCTTGGGAGACCATCCTGAAGGGCAAAGGGGTCCAGGAAGGCTGGACGATCTTCAAGAAGGAAGTCTTAAAGGCGCAGGAGCAGGCTGGCCCTGTACGCTGCAAGAAGAACGGTCAAGAAGAACGGGCGGGGAAGACGACCGGCCTGGCTGAACGGGGAGCTTTTGCTGGGACTCAGGAAAAAAAGGAGAGTTTATCACTTGTGGAAGAAGGGGCAGGCGACTCAAGAAGAGTACAGGGATCTCGTTAGGTCATGCAGAGAGGAAATGAGAAAGGCAAAAGCCCACCTAGAACGCAACCTGGCCGCTGTCGTTAAAGACAACAAAAAAAGTTTTTACAAATACATTAATGACAAGAAGAGAGCCAGGGAGAATCTCCATCCTTTATTGGATGCGGGGGGGAACATTGTCACCGAGGATGAGGAAAAGGCTGAGGTACTCAATGCTTTCTTTGCCTCAGTCTTTAACAGGCAGACCAGTTATCCTCAGGGTACTCAGCCCCCTGAGCTGGAAGACAGGGACGGCGAGCAGGAT
>NW_008825280.1:59559-62214 GCF_000699105.1 Pygoscelis adeliae
GAGGAAAAATTTCTTTACTGAAAGAGTGGTTAAACATTGGACCAGGCTGCCCAGGGAAGTGGTTGAGTCCCCATCCCTGGAGGTATTTAAAAGACGTGTAGATGAGGCGCTTAGGGACATGGTTTAGTGGGCATGGTGGTGTTGGGTTGACGGTTGGACTCGATGATCTTAGAGGTCTTTTCCAACCTTAATGATTCTATGATTCTATGATTCTATGATGACCCAGAGTATGAACTACTGGGACGCTCCACAGTGATCTGTTCTTTCAAGACAAACTTTTGTTGAATGGTGTGGATGTAAAAATTAAGCTGAGGTGCAGCAAAGACAGCTTTTGTTTGATGAGCTCCCTGGCAGCGGGATCCTGCAAGCTGTTTACTACGTGTGCCTTGCTATTTGTGAAGAAGGTGCAGGTGGTGCCTGGAGCACGGTTGGTGCATGCTGAGGCATTACTTAATGGCCAACACTAAATAGCCACTAGACCGGGAGGGCATGAAAATCTTCAGCATATTGGCCAGCAATCGTGTCAGCAACGAGGAAAGTTTGTTTCTAAGCTTCCCAAGCTTGTTATTGGCTTCATAGATAATGGTGCTTTTAGCAGCAATTATGCTAAGAAACCTTTCAACTTTAAACTTCATGATACAAATTTTGTGTCCCTGGATGTGGATGGTGAACAAATGCCAATGAAACGGCTGCTTCCTGCTTTTGAGAATGGCTGCTGTGTGAGAGAATATATGCAGCTCATTCAGATGATCGGCAGCCATATGAAAGACCATTCTCTACTGGTTTGACAGGAAAGAGTTTGCCCATGGCTATACACTGTTTGCCTTTGATCTGTCTCCAGACCAAAAATGTGCTGATCACTATTGCCTGATTAAAACAGGAAACCTGACAGAAGTACACCTTGCAGGGGCCTTGATCACCACCATTAATATGATCGTGTACAGTATATTTGACAACGTGATAGAAATAAACCAGCAGAAACACGTGCTCTTCAACTACATGCAAGGATGGACACTGAGCGGCTCTCTTGGTTTTTTTTTCCCCCCAGATCCCTATGCCAGAGAAGCATTTGTATGCATTTACCCTCATTACTGGCTCCCTAGGGCCCGTGTTTCTCTAAGACCAGCGAGAGATTATCTTTTGAACAGCTTCTAACAATCTAGTACAAAATGACCAGATGGTGATGTGCTTTGTAAAACATGAATATGAAGCTTTCCCCATGACCAGAGCTACTCCAAATATTTTTCAGAAGATACAGACCTGCATCTCTTGTAATGATTTTCATAAATATATTCTGTAAATAAAACTTACAACCCAACCACAAGGCTGTGTGTGTTCCTGAACCCCACCCCAACATGTTTTTTAAATGGACGCTATAGACAGCAAAGGTTAAAGATTTTATGAATATTTTATTTTCAACAGTAAACTCAACAGGGTGAATCACTAGGCTTTAGGTTTCTTTCTCTTCTTAGGTGGTGTGCATCTTGCTTCTTGGTCCTCCTCAGTCACTTTCAGTTGTTTCAAAAGATCCCAGTTTGATGGGACATTTCACCACAGCCATGGATTCATAAAAGCATTCCAGGTGTTCTCAGGCTAGAAGGTGCACAAGTGTGAAGGACACATTGAAGTAATTCAAGCAAGCTCAACCCCTTGATAACATCTCCTTTGTATATAAAACTTCCCTGGTTGACCCAAGAAGTAATATGCTTGTGTTGCCCTAGATTACCTAGGAGCATGTGTGCATTCTTCTGATACAGCGGATGCACATCCAACACTTCCTGAACAACAGGGTTGGGGTTCTCAGGAGTCTCCAGGGGTTTTTCCACTTCTGTCTTGTTTTCTTCCAGAAAACCAAGAGTCATTTCCCCCCCTCCTGATCGCTCCGTTTCACATGTGCCAGGTACTTGTGAAGAGCTGCTGTATACACCTCAGCTTTCTTGTAGGCCGCCAAGCCTTGTTTCTGGAAAACGTCCCTCATTTCAGCATCCAAAGAGCGGACTTTATCAGTCCTCATGTCTTACTGGGGCAATGGTGCCACCCTTAGCTCCTCCAGTTGATTTGCAGGCACCATCTATATTTTTCCTATATATTCCACACTGCTTTACCAAAAGCCCTGTATATGCAGAAGAACAAAACTTAGAAGAGGATTGATAAAGCTAGCGGTTTGCTTTGCCAGTAGCTTCTTTCTTTTGAAGGACAAACTTTCATTACTTGGGATTTTAATGAATTTGCGGCCCTTTTTCAGCACACTTATTTGGTGGAAAGTTAATGGAATGTTCCCCTTCAAGGTATTCAGGGCAGTTTCAGAAATGGCCTTTATCAGGCCATCAGAAGCTGCACAGAGTATTGCTTTTCTCTGCCGGAGGAGGTGGGGATGGATCAACAGTTCCAAGAGGGACAGATTACTCTTCAGACACTGGAACATCACGTTCCCAAGCCTGCACCAATAGCAATGCATGGTGACAGTCTGACTCTTCTCTGTATATTGCCAAACACCAGTCTTCCTCTCTGCCCCTCCCCCCAATATGTAAATGGAACGCCGCTCTGGTGGGAAAATGCTTGCCAATGTGATGCCCATCTACAAGAAGGGCCAGAAGGAGGATCCGGGGAACTACAGGCCTGTCAGCCTGACCTTGGTGCCGGGGAAGATTATGG
>NW_008825280.1:63386-67907 GCF_000699105.1 Pygoscelis adeliae
CAGGCTGCCCAGGGAAGTGGTTGAGTCACCATCCCTGGAAGTATTTAAAAGACATGTACATGAGGTGCTTCGGGACATGGTTTAGTGGGCATGGTGGTGTTGGGTTGATGGTTGGACTCGATGACCTTAAGAGGTCTTTTCCAATCTTAATGATTCTATGATTCTATGAAAAGACCAGTTCTTAGCCTAAAAGCCTCTGGGGTAGAAGCATTTAAATCAACAACCAGGAACGCATATGGTGCCTATGTGTGCCTTTGTAGCATCTTCAAACACCTCTAAAAAGAACAGGACCTTGCCAGGATACATCTGCTTGGCTAGGGATGCAACCTTGAGCTTAACTCAGGGATTCTTAAATAACACCATATATTTTCTGGTTATCTGCCAATCACAAGAGACCATGTGACCAGAAGAGGGGATGATTTCTGGGGCAAATGCCCCCTGAGGCTTCTGGGAGGGGGGGCCAGGACTTCCACCAGAAGCTGAGGGTGGGGCACCTGTCACTTCTTGTGTTGTATATCAGTGGTACCTGTACTACTGATCTGCTTGGAAGGCTCCAAGCCCTGGAGAGACGAGGAGGCCAAGAAAGCTGTTGATATTCAAGAATCATCTTCGCCATACTCAAGAATGGTCCATGCTGACAAGCAGGGAATTGAGCGAAGGTGGCAGGAGGTCTGCATGGATGAACAAGGAACTCCTGACTAAACTAAAAACATAAAAGGGAAATGTACAAGAGGTAGAAGCAGGGGGACATGAGTCAGAAGGGATATAGAGACAGTCCAGTCATGCAGGAATGAGGTTAGAAAAGCAAAAGCCCATCCAGAGTTGAATCTGGCAAGGGATGTCAAGGGCATCAAGAAAAGATTCTACAATTACATAAACGGCAAAAGGGAGCCTAGGGAAAATACGGGCTCATTGCTAAAAAATGTGACAGGGGCATTGGTGACAAAGGACACTGAAAAGGCCGAGGTACTTGACGCCTTCTTTGTCTCAGTCTTTACTGGTGAGACCAGGCCCCTGAGGCCAGAGAAGAAAGTCTTGAGAAGGATCAGGCTATGGAGCACTTAAACAAACTGGAAATTCATAAGTCCCTAGGGCCTGACAGGATGCACCCCAGGAGTGCTGAGTGAGACAGCTGATGTCATTGCAAGGCCACTCTTGATTACTTTTGAAATGTCATGGCAATTGGGAGAGGTTACTGAAAAGACTGAAAGAAAACAAATGTCACTCCTATCTTCAGGAAGGAAGATCTAGGGAGCCACACGCCAGTCAGCCGCACCTCAATCCCTGGGAAAGTGATGGATCAACTAACCCTGGAAACCATTTCCAAATACATGAAGGACAAGAAGGTGATTTGAAGTAGTCCCCATGGATTTACAAGAGGAAATCATGCCTAAGGAACCCTTCTACAATGAGGTGACTTGTAGCTTGGTGGGTGAGGGGAGAGCTGCTGATGTTGTTTAACTCAACTTTAAGTAGGGCTTTTGATACTCTCTCCTGTAATATCCTCACTGACAAGCTGGCAAAGTATGAGTTAGATAAGTGGACAGTGAGGTGGATTGAAAACAGGCTGAACAGCCGGGCCCAGAGGGTTGTGATCAGTGGCACAAAGTCCAGCTGTAGACTAGTCATTAGTGATATACCCTAGGGGCCGATACTGGGGCCAATGCTGCTTAACCTCTTCATTAATGAGCTGGATGATGGGACAGAGTGTACCCTCAGCAAGTTTAGGGTACACATAGGTGTGGTTAATACACCAGATGGCAGAGCTGCCATTCATAGAGACCTGGACTGGGTGAAGAATTGAGCAGAGAGGAATCTCATGAAGTTCAACAAAGTGGAATGCAAAGTCCTGCACGTGGGGAGGAATAATCTTATGCACCAGGACACGCTGGGGGCTGATAGGCTGGAAAGCAGCTCTGCAGTGGAGGGCCTGGAGTCCTGGTGGACAAGTTGACCACAAGCCAGCAATGCAACCTCATAGCAAAGAAGGCCAACAGCATCCAGGGCTGCATTAGGAGGAGTGTTTCCAGCAGGTTTGAGGGATGTGATCCTTTCCCCCTACTCAGCACTGATGAGGCCACAACTGGAGTGCTGTGTCCAGTTCTGGGCTCCCCAGTACAAGACAGACATGCGTGAATATGAATAAGGAAATGGAGCATCTTTCATATGAGAAGAGGCTGAGAGAGTTGGGACTGTTTATCCTGAAGAAGAGAAGGCTCAGGGGGATCTTATTGATCTGTAGAAATCACTGATGAAAGGCAATGAAGAAGAGGGAGCCAGACTCTTCTCAGGAGTGCCCAGTGACAGGATGAGAGGCAACGGGTACCAATTAAAACACAGAATTCAAGCAAGAAAAAGCTGCCCTTTTTTTTTTTTTTTAACCTGTGAGGGTGGTCAAACACTGGAGTAGTCTTTCCAGAGAGGTTATGGAGTCTCCATCTATATAGAGATATTCAAAACCTCACTAGACGCTGTCCAGGGTAACCTGTTCCAGCTGACCCTGCTTGAGCAGGGCAGGGCAGACTAGATGATCTCAACAGGTCCCTTCCTACCACACCTATTCCGTGATTCTATTAAGAAGATAGGCTCTCAGATCTCAATCAATTATATTCCAGCTGTATTCTGTACTATGCACACACACTCTCTCTTTTTTTGCCCCAGTACCCAGTGTCTGCCTGAACAGGTAAAGAATAAGCCCCCTCCATTATTCACAGCTTGTGTCCAACACAAGCACAGCCCTGATTTGCTGATGATTGTCATTAATTATTAGGTGGTTCATGAAATTCCTAGGTGAGAAATTGTCAGTGGTTAAAACAAGTGTGGAAAAAAGTAGCAATAGAAAGGGACTTGGAGAGACTGGAAACAAAGGATGAACTTAAAGGAAACATACACCTGCAGAATGATATTCCCAAATACAGACTTTCTACAGGATGATTTAGGAAAAGTTGATATAAAAAAGCAAAGTGTCAAAGCAAATGACATTACTTCGGACTGCAGTAATTCTTCCCCCAAAACTTCACAGTTATTTTGAGTGGCATGCACAAAAGCAACAGAGGGAAACACAACAAAACTGTCCCTGCTTGCAGCTGTGAAAGGTCAAATTTAGTTGTGCCAATGTCAGCATTATCATCTTTTTGTATATAACACACAATGCCCGAAGTGCAGTAGGTAAGAAAAAAGACTGAACATTTGAAGGGGATTCAGACATGATGTACGAAGAAAGATTAAAATGTGTACAACATAGTTAAGTGACAGTTAAACTCAGAGGGCAGGGAGGAGAATGGGGGCAGAAGTGTGAAACAGTATTAGGTCTCTAAGAAAAAAAAAGATTAAAAATTGTAGATCAACTACAGAGACTCCTGAAATCAGAAGGACTGGCAGGACCCTAGTCATTCATCTGCTGGATGGAAAAACACACAAAGACCAAATAGAGTTCAAAATATCACAGATAACATATATAAAATCCAGAGAATAACTAATACATAAGAAGGAATTATGTAGTCACTCCACAGAGGAGACCTGATTGGATGGGTATTTAACATATAATTCCTAAAGGCTATATAATTCATAAAGTCCATAAAGGACTTGTGGTTCCTACAGAAACACTAACCTTATGCATGTATTAGAATGTGCAGTTACGCTGCCCTTGATAACAGACCTGGCAACAATAGTTCGTTCAAAATATAGTAACTAAGCATTAAACATAATCTTCATATTAAACCATTTTCTCATTAGTAAGCAAGGGTATAGGAGCAGAACAATTCTCTGAGCAATTCATCATAATGAATGAAAATCCATCAGCCTAACAAAGTAGTTCTGAGCATTAAGCCCTATTTCCTAAACACACATAGCTAAAGATATCTTTCTGAAATGCAAAGTTTGGGGATTAAATTCAGTCTCTTTAATTCTTGCAAATGAGCCTATCTAAACAGACTTCAAACTGAAAATAGGCAGCAAATTGCAATGCTGTCTTTTAATGCACCACTTTTTGAAGCTACTTGTCAGAAGACCTAAGTTTAGGGCTTTTCCCTATGTAATATCATTAATTAAAAAATTGAAATCTGCCATGATTTTAAAATGCTTTTATTTTATTTTCCTAATTATTTTCATAAAGTTAATTTCACTTGAAATGAGAATCCAATCTGAAAATCAGCTAGACAGAAAGATCTCCTGAATTCACCTGCTCCATAGAAACATTCAGATTTGAGTTTGATAGCAAAAGTGGATACATGTTGCTGCTTAATCCCATTAGACCTGCAGAACAGAGAGAGAACTGAATTTTGTTCTTCCAGTTCTTGGAGTAATTAGAAGAATATTTTACTGCAATCCCTAATCCCTGTGCAAGCATAACAAAGTACAAGACTTGTACATGTTAGCAACCATGATTTGGCTAATAAAAATATTTTGATTTGTCTAATTTTTAAAACCTCTTTGCAAAAACATTTGATTCACAGACAAAACCAGCACTCAAGGCTTTGGAAGCTGTAAGGAGACTTCTCAGCTACTTTCATAGGTATCAGC
>NW_008825280.1:68063-83569 GCF_000699105.1 Pygoscelis adeliae
GTTTTCAGGGTAACAGTGTATCTGCAAGAGCAAGCAGCACATCTAAATCACAGTCCAAATTCCAGTGTATGAAAGCCCCATGAGAAATGTATTAGACAAGACAGGAAATCCTATTTTATTCTATTGATAGTAGAGGAAAAAAACAAATGGAGTCATGATCTGTTGAGTTCCCCCAGTGCTCTAATTTTAGAGCAGCTGCATTAAAAGCTTTTTGCAAACAGAACTGTATGGCTGTTTAAAACTGTATGCTAAATTCATATGTTATGTATTTGCACAAATGCAGGGGCATGTATCTGCAGTACTTTCTTCTTGAGATGTATGTCCCCACCTATTTATTCATGGACACTTCCTGCCACAAAAGGAGTACAGGCAGATTCTGGTCAGTCCACCATCAAACATACATTTACAATGTTTAGCATTCACTGACATAACTTCATGAAATCTAGGCACCTCTGTTGGGTCACATGTTATTAATGTCTCTTTTTTCCTGAGCTAATTCTCCTGAAGCCTCTTTATCCTCTTTGTTTATTTTAACCACACTTGCTTAATTCTGCTCTATCTCTTAATACCAAATAAAAGCAGTAGTAACAAAAAAAAAAAATCAGATGTTTCAAGGACTTGGGGGGGGGGGGGGGGGGGCCAGCCACAGTCAGCAACCCTCATCCAAATTTGTCGAAAAGGACTGAGGACTTTTCCAGCCCCAAAGAAGTTACCATGACTTAAGATACTCTCTTGAAGATGTACAACAGGGCACAACCAAGAACACAGTGTCTCAAACCCTTAGTGTTCTCCATCAGCTCAAAAGATGCTAACAGGGGCTTAAACTACATTCTGCAAATCCACTTGTATCCTCCTCTTTCAGCTGTTGGAGGCACTTCTGAGAAAAGATGCAAGGAATCAGTGTGAAAAAACTACCTACGGGAGTTATTTGTAAACCAATCACTGTATATGTGTGAAGTTAGTCTTGTGCTGAATAAGTCGGACCACCATGAGCATTTTTCTCTTGGTCAATTTGTATGTTAAAACAGCACAAAACTCTAGGGGATTCACTGCCCTCTCTAATTCATGACATCTTCTGGCACCACTGATATCTGACTAAGGAGTAAGACTGACTTCCAGTTTTACTTATTTTACATCAGATAGTAGCATGGCATCCAGTTCCCAATGACCTTGTATTGTTTAAGCTTTCAGTAGAACTAGCATGCCAGTACTAAAATACAACAGACAACAGGAACAAGTTGTTTGCTCTCAGCTCTATCTGTTCTTCTTTGTATTGAAGTACAATTTTGTGATAAAAAATAGCAATGATAATAAAAGGATGAATGGTTTTGCTCAGCATTCATTAGGAAAATTAATCAGTAACTATATTAGAACTACCAGAGAAACAATTGTATTACAACTGATTAATTCAGTGCAGATTTAGTTTTTTCTTTGGTAGTATTCAAACCTATCCTACCTCTTTCTATTAGTATGTTCTATTTTGAAGCTACTATCTGGCAAATAACATCTCCCAGTGGACTGGGAACACATCCTGCATATTCTTAAATACTCTGGCAAGAGGTCTTAAATTAAAAAGATGTTATGCTTTATCCATCCATTGCCTGGATCATCTGTATCTCGTTATTTTCAGAGACTTAAAAAAGCTGAGGCAAGTGAAACTTTCCACCTGCAGCTTGCTAGAAATACTACAAGGCTGAACCTGATTCTCTTCAGAGAGACTGCTAACAAGGACTGACATGATAAAGAGGCCACATAAATAAAAAGAGGTAATAAAATAAAAAGCAGCCATGTGCTACAGTGAGGAGAGTTATAAGCATCAGAGAGTAAGTAGATGACTTGTCAGTTAACTGAATCTGACTTTTCCCTTCGGTCCAGAGATCTGTGTTAGGGAAATGAAAAACAGGCAATCACACTGGCTCAGGAAGAAACATGAAAATTCAGTAAGAAAATTCAGCCAGTTACAGGTGGACAAATACCCATCCCAAAGCAAACACAGGACAGTGGCCTTAGACCACTTAACAAATACAGAAGCACGCTGCAAACTGTCTTTGAGTCCTGCATTGCTTCCAAGAAAAAACATTTTAAAAGCTTTCATTGACTTGTCTGAAAGAAGACTGAGGACTACTTATTGTGGAAGCAATAGAAAAAGGAAACGCTCCAATTCTTATCTAGAATGCTTTAACAAAGTGTTCCCGCCAAACCCACTACAAGAAGAAGGAACCTGTAGAGAAACAGATGGCAGAATGGTTTAGTTAAGGGAGAACTGAGGTCAGGTCTGATGCTGCTCAGTGTTGATTAACTTCCATGGACCAGCTACCACCTAAGCAAATCCAGCTTCCCATTGTATCTGCCTCTATATTTAAAGATACTCCTAGAACTCCTGGAGCTTTCATTCACAGGGCCTTTATATGGAAGGAAGGATCAGCAAAGACCAACCTTAAAACATTTAGGAATTAGCTCATAAAAGAGAACTGTGTCATGGGACTTCTTCAGGTTCCAATTCTGCCACTTTAAAATAGGCAGAACTGAAGTAAAGAACAGAGTATTGCAAAAAGGATGAGAAAGACATGGGGCTGCTTCATCACCATTATGCTGTTTTTTCATATACCATGACAAAACAATGTTCATATCAGAAAAGCTAGGCAAGAAGTCACTGTTGCCAGATAAGAGCTGTGATGTTATCTTGGTATCTGAAATGTTGTAAAAAAAGAGACTGGGACAAAAGAATGTTTAGCAACCAAGTCTAAATCTCAGCAATGACTAACAAGTGAGTATTCATGATGTGTATACATTTAGTCTTCAGACAAGCACTGCTAATAAAACAGACAGCACAGTTTGTGATGCAGTGATTTCAGAAGAATAGAAGGAGGTAAACCTAAAAGGGGCAGCCCTAGAAGAGGTGAGAGAAAGCTACTAGAACAGGAGGACAAACAAGGCCATATGAGAAGTGGAGCTCATAAGCTCATGTACCTCTTTTTTCCACAAGCCAGACTGAGGAGGAATTGGGTCAGCAAAGAACAATCCAAGGCCTTAAGGATTCACAACTGATAAAATAACTTCAAATACTAACATGAAAGGACTCTGCAAGCAGTACGTATGACAATGACACCTGATGTCCCTGATACCTAGCGAAAAGTGCAAGGAGCGGCTGGCTTATCTGTGTTTTAGATTGTCCGTTCCCTACTACATGTTCAGTCTGCTAACACAACCAATGGATAAAATATTTCAGGTGGCAGTCATTCTGTGTTTTCTGTGCCTTTAACAATCTAACTGAATCTAGCATGAACGAGATAAAAGTGCTTCCCATTGGAGTCCAATTGCACTTTAGTCTTCCCAAAGACAAATGCAATGGCTATAAATGTACAAGAAAACACTGGACTCTAACAGAAATTTACATTCTCAAAAATATCTTAAATAAAAATAACTTGCTGTATAATCTGTAAAGTAAAATTACAGGTCTTGATTCCCTCTGTAACACAAAGAATCATTGGGTTTCTGCAAGTTCTCCACAGACTTCCCATATATTCTCATTTTTGGGGCTGGATTAGGTTCACAGAAAATATTACCAGAAGTGAGGAAGACTAAGTGAGACTGGTGTTGGCTTATCCTTCCCTCTCTTTCAGTGAGCCTCTCTGACCACCACACAAGCTCAATAAGGACAAAAGCTGCTGTTTTGACAGCATTACATTTGAACATGCTGTCAAGACTGCAGTGGCCACAGCTGGGAAGTACTGGGACTACAGAAGACAGTTCCATCCCACTGTACATTCTCTGACAGATTTCTTTGTATCTACTTCTGCACAGATCAGAACAGTTATGGAGCTTTTATACCAGCCAGACTGAGAGGAGTAAGTGTGTTTTATTTTGCAACTCAAAATTCAACAATCAACAGAGAGGATGATTGCCGAATGAGCGGCAGTAGCATAAAACAATTTCCCATAACTCTTTTGTTGACAAGAGGTACAAAATGTTCTGAATGGTTTCTTGTTACCAGAAAGAGCAATAAATAAATTAACCAGTGGTAACTATCTTGAGGGAAATATATCCTCCACAACTCATACTCACTGGACTATGGCTTTGCACTCAAAATTATTTTGGTTTACTTTGTGCTTTTACCCAAGAACAGTTTCATAATGTGACTGCAGTTAAAAATGCTCTTTCAACAATCAGTGAAGATAACAAAAAGCACTTCATTATAAAATGTTCCAGAATAAGAAAAAAAAAAAAGCTTTTGGCCACAACATCATGTAGGACATCTCCCAAACTCTTATTTCTGCTCTGCCACTTTCACACATGTGAAAGCCAAAATGTACCAAATACCAGAAACGAACTGTAAAATGCAAAGCCCTGTCTCATGGGCATATTTTACCGCTTAAAAGGCTCAACTACTGGTAACAACACACTGATACTAGCAGCAGCATCACTATTTGAGAAAATCACTATCTACCTACATCACATGCACCCAACAAAGAAAAAGCAGTATTCAAATTCTGTAAGGAACAAAAATCTGTGCTCACGGGATTCATCTGAGTATGATGCAGTGAGACTACTCTTAAGGGCTCAAGTGTTCCATGCCAACACTGAATCATTGTAATATTTCCTATGTGTGATTCTTTCCACATGCAAAAAACCCCAGCAGTTCTTCAGACTGATTTATTTATTTCAGCTTACAGGAGGGAAATATATCCTCAACAACTCATACTCACTTGACTGTGGCCTAAAAAAAGCAAATCACTCTGCCACAGAAGATGTAATGAAACCTGGATTCCTATAGATTTGTGACTCATGATTGGATTCTTGGCTTTCTGATCCACTGTAAACTAACATCTGTTAATGCTTGCCCTCTTAGAGGGCATGTAAAACAATTTGCTCATGTGTGGATTCTCTGGCATCTAATAAAGTTGGAGCTCATTCTGCAGGCTTCCTCTAAGGGAAGCAGGGTCAGTGTCCACTACCAGCCACACCTTCAGTTTTATTTCTGTCCCTGCAGAATTCATTAAAAATGTAAATTATGTTCTACTGAAAAAAACACAAGACTGTTAATGGAATTTCATCCATTGCACTATGCAGATATCCAAAACAGACAACCACTTTGAGCTAGTCATGATATACAGTGAAAGTTAGCCTCAAAGGTCATCTCGAAAAGTAAACATGCTAGGTTTGATTTTTTCTTATCCCAGGTGCTATTTGATTGGTTTATGGACACATGCTTGACTCAAAAACTTAACAGATGGAAGGAATTAAACCCTTCAAGTGTGGCCTAAAAATACCTCCCATTTCCCTATCTCTAATTCTTTACTCACAAGTTAACTGCCCCTTGAGCAGCTTTTTCCTCCCATTTCTGCAGGTCACCTGTAAGTAATTTCTCAAGAAACCAACATCCTAGGTACAGAGTAGGCTGCTCTTTTAGTAAGCCCTGACCGTACTCTCCAGTAATCTTTTTGGCTCGCCTGATACTATGAACAAGCTACCTGATGCACTTATCCTGGTGTCAGAAATAGTTAATGGTTAACCCCTGAGAAGAAAACCAACAAATTATGGTCAGAGACAATGACTTATGAACTCCTATTTTAAATATATTTATTCCAAACAAAGGATTCGTTACCCTTCTTGGTATCTCATCCAACTTTGTTATGAAAAAAAATTAACTGATAAGAACCTAACGCAAGACTACCCAGTAGCCACTCTTTACATCTACAAGCACAACTGCAATGTTACATTGCTTCAATTTTTACCAAAGTCAGCTGCCTTAGTTGTCAAGCTACGAATATATTCTGTAGCTATGGAATTGACTAGACTCACACCTGCTAATGGCAAATGTAACTTCATATTTTCATACTCAATAATGAGACTCAAATGGAACTGCTTGGTTTCAAAAATGATATCCATGATATAGAGAAATACACATATTTTCAAGTTATTCCTCAGCAAAAAGCCTCACTATCCTGATACTAAACTTCTAAATTTAGGGCAGTATTGCCTTCAAGAGGGAGCTGACTCAAGAACCAAAACCAAAGAAATAAACAAACCTCTTACAGAAGTCTCACTCCACTGCATGGAAATCTTCAGCAAATTACACAGGAGACCTCAATTCAAATCCCTACTGTTGGCAAAACAGAATTTCTCTGTCCTATAATTTTATGTATTTCCTAAGGCACTCTAGTTAAAAGTCTCATCATCCTGGGCTGCCTGTACAGAGAAACATGTGCACCTTCAGAAAAAGACTTATGCCACCTAGAAGTAGTGTTCATTTTGGATATGCAGAAAGTGGATAACAGCATTCTACATAGCCCAGAAGCAGAGACAGAGATGATTCACACATACAGGTTTTGTTGTCTTTAAATTAAAGTTGTGGCATAAAACTGCAAAGCTATATTGCAAAACATGTATCAGGTGGAACCAGAATTGGAACACACCCCACTTCAGAATGCATGCTGAACTAGACCACTGAAGGTAACCTGTATTCCACCTCTACAAGTAACACAACTCATGCAGATAGACAGCTAGATATAAAACAATACAGTACAGTTCTAATGGCATGAGACTGTGTAAAACAAACTGGTATGAATTGCACTTGGACTCTCTGATCCATCTTTTAATTTTTCCCATCAATCTGGATACTATATACAAATTAACCATTAATGGGAGTGAAGTCATTATTGTACTTAAGTACTGTGACTTAAGTGAGTCATGAGCCTTCTATTATTTTTAAAATACACGATTCCCAATCTGGAAGATTAGATAATAACACTTCTCTACTTTACAGAGGTATTTTCTGTCTCTAATTACAATATCCTTATGAGGAAAACCAAATAATTAAAGCACCAGAATAAATCAGGGAAAAGCTTAGAAACAAAAATAGAATACACAGACAGAGTATGAAATAAGAAAACCCCCTCCATCTTATCACCCCACACATTACACTTTTTTGTCTGCATTTTTTGTGATTTCTTCTACTTGTATGGCACTTTTGTAGTGTCTACAAACTGAGCATAGAATCCCTCAAGAGGTAAGCCATAGCTCTATTTTCAGTTATCTAGTTACCCTCATGAGCCTTACATTGGGAATCATCTCAAAGAACCACTCCTCACTGAGAACAATTTCTGAGTGGCAGCCTTTCACTCCCTGGATTTTCTTCATGCTTCTCTTCTCAGTGACATTTTGTGTTTCTGTATTTTGACCCATTGTTTCCATGGCTTAAATTGATGTTCAACACTAGCTATCAAGAGTCATTCTAGCAAGGTAGTTCCTTGATACCAATGATGGTTTCACTGGCTTTACACAAGGACAGATACATGGAAGCGATGTGCATGGCTGAGGCCTGTGGAGCCATGAAAAGTCTCTAAAATAAAGTAAAACATAACTATAGGCTCCTAAATCCATATTTGGATATCTTTGTGAGTTTAAAACACAAAGGAAAGAACACTCTTCATCAAAATGAAGTTTTTCATTTTTTCTTGAGAAAACCCCAAACCTTTTCAGGCTAAAGTCTTTCTAAGCCTGGACCCACCAATAACATTTTTCCTCTGATGTATATTTTTGCCCAGAATAACGTTTCTCCCTTATGAAGTCAGTGGGAGTGCATGGCTGTACACAGTCTCCAAAAACAGCTAGTCTTTTACAAAAAATAGCAAAGTTTACTGCTGTGAAGGAAGTATGCTTACTTGTCTTTATTGGCTGCCACAGGATATACCTCAGTGTGCACGTAACAGGACTAGTGGATTCTCTGGAAGGTGACCACTCGTAACACCCACTATGTGGAAATGCATTTGTTTATACAGATCTACATGACAACAGACAATGGAGCTGTCAACATCAGGTTTTGAACACTTGATGTCTTAAGGTATATAACCTTCTATGCTTTTACTGATTGACTTTCATAGCACAAATTCAGCTGTCCAGAAATGGCAATTTCAAGAGTAAGAGGTTTATTATCTTCAGCTTCTCACAATTTTGTCTCTGGGCTTCCTTTCTAAGTCTTCCTTCCAAGCCTGATATACCTGGAATGTCCATTCTCACATGGATTTGTCAAGTCATCAGCCTTTATGCATTACAGCCAATCTGGAGGGACCTTGGGTTGTGCTGAGACTGCTCATTTACTACATACAGACCTGAGAATTATCTGTGATTATGCACAACATACTCAACAAGGCACAAAGATGAATCACAGAATCACAGACCAGTTGAGGTTGGAAGGGACCTCTGGAGGCGATCTGGTCCAACCCCACTGCTCAAACAGGGCCACCTAGAGTCAGTTGCCCAGGACCATATCCAGGCAGCTTTTGAATATCTCCAAGGATGGAGACTCCATAACGTCTCTGGGCAACTTGTTCCAGTGCTTGGCCACCCTCACAGTAAAAAAATGTTTCCTGATGTTCAGTTTTTGCCCATTGCCTCTTGTACTGTCACAGGGCACCACTGAAAAGAGCTTGGCTCGGTCTTTGCACCCTCCCTTCATGTATTTATATACATTGATTATATCCTGAGCCCTCTCTTCTCCAGGCTAAAGAGTCCTGGCTCTTTCAGCCTTTCCTCGTATGAGAGATGCTTCATCATCTTAGTGGCTCTTCGTTTGACTCTCTCCACTATGTCCATGTCTCTCTTGTACTGGGAAGCCCAGAACTTCAGGTGTGGCCTCCCCAGTGCTGAATAAAGGGGAAGGGTCACCTTCCCTTGACCTGCTGGCAACACTCCTAATGCAGCCCAGGATACTGTTAGCCTTCTTTGCAGTAAGGGCACATTGATGGCTCCTGTTCAACCTGATGTCCACCAGGATTCCCAGGTCATTTTCTGCCAAGCTGCTTTCCAGCCAGGTGGCCCTCAGCATATATTGGTGCACAGGGTTGTTCCTCCCCAGGTACAGGACTTTGCACTTCCCCTTGTTGAACTTAATGAGGTTCCTATCAGCCCATGAAAACCGTCATGGGTTTATTGATTATATTTTGGTTGAAGCAGAAGGAACTCACCTGAAGCTAAGCTGGGGCTCTTTGTAGCTAAAAGCACAAGCTGGTATATTTTGAGCTAAACAGTAAGGGCCATCAAATGGGCCCTAAGCAACTTGTTCTTCCTGCAAGGGCACACAGAGACAGGTCTGTCACCCACATACAATCATTCTAATGGCTTATGCAGCCCATGAAGAGTTCATAATCTGGCAAGCATAAGAAGGCAGAAGACAAAAAGAAGAGTTGCCAGGAGCCACATCTGAAATCTTAAGCAAGACATAAACAAAATCTCCAAATCTGAAAGAAATGGCAGTGTTTAAACAAACTGAGAAAAGCAGTTCTACCTATATCAAAGGGATGTGTCATTCAACCCACATGCTGGGATTGGTTACCTTATACAGTCAGGATATCCTGTTATCGCATATGAATCTTGAGTTTTCTTTACTAGTTCTGTAGAATTCATAATAAAGCTCCAGTTGCTGACTTCAAATCTGTGCAGTGTAATCTGCCTGCATTAGACTGCTTGTCATGATAAAATCATTCTGGGGACATTTTCTCACATGACATCTCAGTACTGACTTGCCTCACACAAGATATCTTACTGGAAAATATAGCTAATCCTAAACTGCAAGCTGTGCTATAGATTTTAATACAAACATGGATTACATGAACACATTGACTAAAATAATCTTCCAGCAGAGAGGCAGCCATGGGATTTTGACCTTTCCAGTCTCTATCCAGACAGCTTTCCAAAAATTCTTCCTGTTCCACAAGTTAAAATAGCTTTTGCTTCAGCTGGAACACTCAAAAACACAGCCCTTGCTCACCCATCTTCCTATATGCTTCCATCTCTTTTGCCACATACATCAAAGAGATGCAACAGTGGCCTTCAGTTATTGTTGCCAAGTGTGGAATCCATCCAGCAAGACCTTAAAGTCAGGAAAGACTTATATAATTCCCAATTTGACTTTATATATGCTGACATGTTTCTCCAATTATCCTCTGACCTCATACACATTACAAAAATACAGAAACCTAAGCAATAATTGCTTTGACATTCACAATGCATGTCTGACTGGGGCTTGAGCCCTGTGCCTTGCCCTCATGAACTCCTAGCTCATGCTTTTCTGTACAAATCAGAATACAACTGAACACACCTCTCGGCTATAAAATGAAAGGCAATAAAAAAATGAAGTTGGTGCTAGGTTGTGAATAGTCCTCTACTCCTGTGTAGAGTCAGAGTGTTTAGCTCAAACTACCTGTTATTTGAGTTTACTGTTTGCATTTGCAGCAGGCCTGATCTGAGGAAAAGCAAGTAAACTCTGCAACAGCAACTAACATCATCACCTCCCACAGATCAGCAGCTGGTATTCTTGCATGGCTTCATATCTACCTCGCGTTTAAAAGGCAGTTCAGCCACCTCCAAGAGGCACAACTCTTGTCTGTCCATCTGCTTTAGGAGAGAGGTGAATGGGGACCAGAGAGCTCAACAGTTTGAATGAGGCTGTAAACTGAGTATCAAATAAAAACAAGCGCATAGAAAAATATATGTTAAAAAGACTCACATATCTGCACTCTAGACACAAAGTCTAGCTTTGCTTACTCTGAATATAAGACTATGAACGGCATATGGATTGCAGCAATGACAGCCGGAGAGAGATGTCACCACTCTCTCCAGATGTGGAAAAGGAAGACTCTGCTATTTCTACTAGGAACCTTTTGAAGTGACCTCTGTTCTCAAAAACGCTTTTCTAATGGGTCAGGGTCAATGCAGATTGATTTAAGTCACAGCTATTTAAACCACCAACTTCAATCATAATTTAAATCAAAAGCAAGAAACTTTGAATAAGTCATGGATTTTAACTCTGAATTGCTTTTGTATCCTTTACTGAGCTTCCTTCCACAGATATTTAATGCATCTTTTTGTCAGGCCAGAAGAGAATCTATGTTTACACACTTAGTCATCTTTTGTTGTTGTTGTTGTTATTGTGTTAGAAAGCAGTGAATGATATGTTTTTATGTCCTTTTCTTTTTTTAATTCATGGTAATTGAATTTTGGTAGAAATTGGAATTGAATCAAAAGCCACAATACAACATTTCAAAAATATACACTATTAGTTACACAGTACTATGTCTAGTGTGCTATATGGATAAGAAACCAGGAGAACTGCCAAACCATAGTTTTCATTTTAAATGGATTTATTTAACAGTGGAAGTATTACCTGTAGTTAATGAACCGAACGTTTCTGATGACCAAACTCCTTAAAGACATAGAAACTGTAGCTCGTATATGCTAATACCTCATTCTCTTTATGTGTGCAACAATAGAAAGCAAGTTTGTCTGCTTTTTCAGCTACCAGTTTTTCAGTACTGAATGAACTAGATGCTGAGAAGAATGAAATGAATAATTTGAAATGAAAGCTACTGCTGTCAAAAACTGGTTTAGGCTTTCAGTCAGCTTTGCTTCCAGCTGCTAAGACTTCTACCATTTTTTTTGTTTGCCGCCTTTGCAGAAATTGACAGCAAGTATCTACTCCTTGAATATTTTTATTTAACCTGCATTTTCAGAGATTATAGTCATAAAATGGGTTGTCAAGATTTCAAACAGGTTTAGTTTTTCAAAAGGAGTTAAATGGAGTTAAATTAAAAGGTCTCTTTTTTTTTTTCTCCTCCAGCTTAGAACACAGACTGTTAACAACTAGCAAAAACTGGAGAGGACTCTATTGCCAAAGCATGAAGGAATTCTTTATGTTGTCCTTATTCTTTCAAGTTCTTCTCCTTTTCAAAGAATAAAAATCATTTTCACTTCTTTATTTTAAAAAGCCCATCTCCAGTAGTAGTTGTGCTGGAAGGGCACAAAGATAACAGATCAGATGCTATAAGGATTCACACTGCAGTAGGAATGGAACAATATCTCTTCATACCATGGTCAAAATAGCAGCATGAAATGAATATCACATGTAAATTCACTCAGCTATAACAAACAAGGAAAAATGTTTCCATAAAAAGCAGCAACCTGGGAATAAGAGTAAAGACATTAGTCCATGCTGGTTCTCTAAATACCTTGGTCTGTTAGGCTCCTCTCTCACTGTTAGAACAGCGCTATTTCAGTTTGCTCATGTGTTTTTGTCCCAGATAAAACTGATGATTTTGCAGTCCTACCTCACAAGTTACTGTCTGTTCCTTAAAAATGTAGCCAAACCAAATGCTCTAGAAACACCGTAGCATTTCCACAAGTCAGCATTCAGTTCACTCACCAATCAAGTGAAAGTCCTTCCTTCTTCCCCATACTGGAAACATTCTTGATACTTCCATTTCTTCATTTTGTTTTTTTAATATACCCATTCCAGATCCTGCACTAACCAGGGAGAGTTGCTCCCCATATGCAAATAAACAAGAACATGAAACACTGTATTTTACACATAAAAACAGGACTCATTTTGATCACACAGGCTCTGAACCTGAAAAACCTAGTAGTAGGGACTATTTGGGTGAGATTTCATAAGGGACTACAAAGCTTATACTTCACAGTAAGAACAAAAATAATGAAATAAATAATTTTTTGCTTTTGTAGAATTCTTGCATTTGTATCATTATTATACATATCATTTTACTAGTTAAGGTATCTCACTTCCTTAATTTATGTGTCTGATATTAAGTAATTGGTTCTGGCCATAGGAAGCAGTATAAAAGCTGTGTTTACAGGTATGGTCAGGAACAGAAGGGGAAGAAAATGGAAAACTCCAACTGACAGTTCCATTATGCCATTATTAACCAAGAGAACACTGTAGATTGCACTGGCTCAGCATGTGTGAGAAGAAAAAAGGGGCACATAGATAAAAGACCTTGTGGTTTTTTTCAAAGTAAAAAAAAAAAAAAATCTTCAATACCTAGCTTAGCAAACTAGCAGTACATAATTGAAAGTGACACTCATTTGTTTCACAGCATTAATGGAAGGTGTAAAATGAAAATTCCTATGGTTTATCAATGTGAAGTGATAATTTTACTTCACAAATTTTTGTGGAATGTTTCCTGGAGGCACACATTATTTGATCCTGAGATGCACCACTCCTTTCCCCCAAAAAAGATCATCAGAATCACTCTGGCGTATGTCCAGTACATTTTAGACACTAAATTAAACCTCTGTGATGACCTCTAATACTCTTCTTCCCCTTGTCTATTTCTCTAAAATAGGTAGGGTAAGGCTTGCACCATCCTTAGCACTGAGAGAATGAGAGCAATTTCCCTTTACACAGTTTAAAATAGAAGTACAAACCTCGCCAGAATGATTTGAAAGCATTGGCAGATGGATGAAATATTTCTGAATGTGCATCGTGTAACATTTGGCAGCTAGCATGACTACTGAACAGCTGACTTTTATGCAATGACATTATTAATTATATCTTCCTTGCCAAACAAGCACCGTAACTGAGCCTTTGCAATATTCTTTCATTAAGCAGTTCATGCATGTCTGTTAAACTGATCATATGGTAAGTAATGTAGCTGTCCTGTCCCATGCCTACTAAAAACATCGGTTTGATCCAGCCAGACTACCATCTGAGTGCAAGAGCTACTATATATGGGCCAAAGACAGTGCGGTAACCAGAAGGTGGTACGTTCCATCCGCCTCATCATGGGACAACAGCCATTCTCAACATTATTCCTGGCTTGCCAAGACCACCAACAATGCAGGACAGTCATTCATGCCTACTGACTAATTTGCATAAAACTTACCTGCAGGCTGAAATGTCTTCATTTTGGACATTTTCCCTTTAAGGATTTTTTTTAAATTGGAATCAGCAGAAGCATCTCAAAAGTCCATGTAAGCCTGCAGACATATATTAACTGAGCTCAGATTTGCAGTGCACAAAATTAACTCAATGAAAAGCCAGCACTTGTTTCAGGAAACGGAAAAGCTGACAGAAGCCATCACGTCCCTAATCCTTACTGCCTTGAGCCTCATCACTGTGTGAACATGGTGATCCTTCTCACTTCAAGCCAACAGAAGAAAAATAAGATGGATGTATAAGTGTCTGCAATACTAAATTCCAACAAAATACTCAAATAGTCTCTGTCCCAAATCCCAACAGCCACTCATACACAGCAGTCATGTTAACCTACCCCTTTGACTTCCCTGTTTCACTCATCCAAGCTCTCAGCAGTTCTGCTGACTTCTGAAACCCAGTTCCTGGTATTTGACACTATTTGCTTCACACAGAAATTCCTGTGGGCTGTCCTTCATACTTCAGCTTGAATCTGATGGTCTCCCTTCACTTCCATGCTAATTCCCTCCTAGGTAGTCAAAAAACAGGTGAGAGGCAGCACAGACTTGATTTCTCCTTAGGCAGCAGAAGCTCCTAGCCAGCCATTTGCCTTGAGAGCCTTTGGGAAACACATAACCAGGGTGGGATTTCTGCTGTCCTCCAACAGACCTCCTAGCGTGACAAGATCCAGCACATTCAATTACATGTCAAACTTTGTGAGCAGTTCCACAGCTCCATAAACTTGACTAATTCTGACAGCAGCTTACTGGAACAGGCAAATTAATAGAATTTGATTCATGCAATCTTCACAGGCCTCTGAAGTCACCAAAAGGCACTGCATCAGTTCAATTTGCTTTTGAATAGACCATAAACAAGCATATTTAGATGAATGATAATGTATGGGTATGAAGAATGCCACAAAGCATCGTTGCCACCATCATTTCTATACTTAAACATGGAAAATACGCAGTATTGTTCTCACTTTCCAAAGCTACAGATGGAACCTGTTTTGAATATCCAGCAAAACGTTGACTGCCACCATGGGGTCACTCATTTTCCTCTCACTCTGAAAATTTATCCTGCTTTATCAATGGATTTCTTTATTTGTTTATAATTATATTCAAGTATATGATAGAGTATTTGAGTTCACAGGCTCTCTATTCCATGTGTTTCATGGGTCATTCCCAGTACTATATGGAAGCTTTAGCTCTATCATCATAATGTTAAAAATTAAAGTTGTATTAGGAACCAATATTAAACAGAAAATGGGAGCAGTATGTTGCACGATAGGAGATAGGAGCGCACAGCACACAGATTTCTGCCACTGATAAGCCAGTTGTTCTTGCTCTTGTACCTTCACAAAGAGAAACTACTTCTACATCAATAGAAGGGTCTACCTTCTATTTCCAGAGAAGAGGGAACAGTAAGAAGCACAGATACAATGTTAGGACTCAGGGGATGCCAGTTCTTTGCCAAAACATTGGCATTGACCAAAACAGCAAGAAATGACCATCATATGTTGTGATCAAGGCTCCAGAGCCACCCCACACAGATAAGGTTTGCATGCATCTCTGAATAAAAAGACCATCCACATAGCAGAAAGCACCAGAAAAAAGGTTGAAAGAATGCACAGTGACTTCAGTGACTTCTTACCAGTTTGGGTTTTTTTTAATGTAAAAGGTGGAAAATTGGAAATTCTGCAATACCCCAAAGTGACAATCCAGGACAAGGGAGTGGGCAGGAGTGCTAAAGGAACACTTGCTTTATGGAGTCTGACCAATAGACCCTCACTTCTGAAACT
>NW_008825280.1:83612-104556 GCF_000699105.1 Pygoscelis adeliae
ATATGTCAAAGGCATGAATAATGGATCATATGGAAGCTGTTAAACTGTTCATTTCTGGGAAGAAGCCTCTGTGAAATGGACAACACCCCTAAGAGGCTGAACTGATAGAACTTATGCTGAATTAAGACACTAAACTGATGGGTAATTATGTCCCTTAACTCCACTGTATAGTTCAGCATGGTCTTGGCTTCCCATGTTCAAAGGATTTGCCTAGGAAAGTTACATTGCCCTAGCCACAGAAATTGTGTACTTTATTATCATGATGATAAACTTTATCATCAAGATTCCTCTTTGTATGGGGCTCAGAAGAACTAGACTAGTCTCTGACAATGGTTTTGCTGTGTTATCAATATGTTTTTGATTTGCTATTTGGAAATCACATTCAACTGCTGTTGTAAATGGCTTTGAAAAACGCTGAAGAAAGGCAGCAGGGTAGTTCTAAACAACATTCTTATTGCTTGGGTCCTTGTCAAATGTGTGGCTTCACTTCTGGAATTACCCACAGTTTCAGTTTAGAAAGGTGGAACAGAGTAATCCCAGAATGACAGGAAGGACGGACGGAAGGACAGAAGGAAGGAAGGACGGACAGAAGGAAGGAAGGACGGATGGAAGGATGGACGGAAGGATGGACGGAAGGAAGGAAAACACTATGTTGCAGTTAAACCTCCCCTCCAGTTGCAAAGAAGCAGCTATTTAGTCTTAGCTAAAGCAGTCTCCTGTACTGTTTTTCTCTGGGAATATTTTAGAAACCCCTAGAAGAGGGATGCACTCCAGGCCCTGACATGCTGACCCCATCTCCGTCTTCTCCTGACTGGACTCTCTGGATGGACCGTGACCCAATTCGTTACCTTGCCTTGCCTGGGAAAGTCAGCGGACCCTGTAATCAGCACACCTGCTCTGCCCTCCCTATTCAGCGGGAGTGCGCCCCGGCCACTGAGGGCATTACCTGTGCTGTGGCCAACCCCCGCTCCTGGTTTGCCCCCCTTGCAGCTCTCCAACAAAAGTGTGCACACCCGTCTCACCAGGCACTTCCTTCCTGCTCCCTGTGCCTCCCCTTCTCTTCAGGCTTTGGTCACCATCTCCTGACGAACCTAGGCTCAAGCCCTCCTAGCTAGGCTGGAAAGCCTGTTGGAAAACATGCTCTTGCCCCACTCCTGTGCGGCATCCCGTGTCTCCCCAGCACTCCCCATTCCTGAAAGAGGGGGCCCATGGTCATACAAGCCAAAGCTCTGTCTGCAACACTGGCTGTGCTGTCAGGTGTTAACCCGTGGGTCGGGTGCCCTCCTACCCAAGCCTTTCCTCTCCACTGGCAGGACCAAGGAGAACAGCACCTGGGCTCCAGTGCCCTGTAGCCACTCTTGGTTTGTTAACGTCTCGCTTGACAGTATCATTGGTGCACACAAGGATGAGCAGGCCAGGGGTAACAGGCCAAACTCCAGACATGCCTTAGTGCTCTCTGCAACAGCCCCAGTCCCACCTCCCTGCAAGCAACAGATCACGTGAGGTAGCAAGTAAGGTCAGTAGATGGGTGCCTCTGTACCCTGTAGAAGGAAGTCTCCAGCCAGCATCACACACCACTTCCTCTCAGCACTGGTTCAGGTGTGGTTCAGATTCAGCTGGCTATGATGCATACCTTCAGCTTTTATGGGTGTATACATCCACCGGTCATTCAAATGCAGTCTCAGACTTGCCCCTCCCTTCTTGTATTGCAGGGCTTAGGCTCTTGCCTCTGTAGGAGCTCTGCAAAGATCATGTCAATCTCCTGTTTGTCTGCCCATATGGCAGTCTATGCATATCCCTCACATCTCCTTTTGTGGTGACTTTGTGACTCAACCATGACTGCAACCCTGACATGCAACACCACGTTGCACCCAGGCACTCTGTTGTCCAAAGCCTGGCTTGTATCTGCCTTCAGGGGCTCAGTCTGTTCTGAAGACTCCAGTATGTCATGGTAGTTGCTCCAGGCAGCCTTGGAATGTGTCCTATTGTACAGAGTCCATTGCTGCACAACTCTGGAGAGTCTCACGCTGTCTTGAGCAGAGTTTTTCGCCCTCTTTGCATCTTTTTAGAATCATAGAGTATCTCGAGTTGGAAGGGACCCATAAGGATCATCAAGTCCAACTGCTCCTTGCAGGACTACCTAAAACTGAACCATATGACTAAGACCATCGTCCAGATGCTCCTTGAACTCTGACAGGCTTGGAGCCGTGACCACTTCCCTGGGGAGCCTGTTCCAGTGACTGACCACCCTCTCAGTGAAGAACCTTTTCCTAATGACCGGTCTGAACTTCCTCTGATGCAGCTTCATTCCATTTCCTCCTGTCCTGTTGCTGGTCTCCAGAGAGAGGAGATCAGCGCCTCCCCCTCCACTGTCCCCCCTTGAGGAAGTTGTAGACTGCGATGAGCTCACCAAGTGACCTCAGCTGCTCCTTGTGTGTCTTGCCCTCGTGGCCTTTCACCATCTTGGTTGCCTGCCTCTGGACACACTCCAGTAGTTTGATGTCCTTCTTATATTGAGGCACCCAAAACTGCACACACCCAGTGCAGAGTGGGACAATCACCTCCCTTGACTGGCCAGCTATGCTGTGCTTGATGCACTCCAGGACATGGTTGGCCCTTTTGGCTGCCAGGGTACACTGTTGACTCATATTCAACTTGCCATCAATCCAAACCTGAGGTCTTTCTTAGTCATGTTGTCATTCTTGCTCTGTCAACTTTTAAGCAACACAAAAAGAACAACATAATTGCTGCAAAGAAATGCAACCCAAATGTCATGGTAGAGGCTATATAGCAAGTACGTCAGGCACATGACATTCTTAGACTCAACTTGTAATTTCTCTCCTGACATGTCATATGACCTCAGACTAGTCAGTTCACAATCTGAGCTAGATGTATTGCCTTCTTTGACCTGTAAAGCTAGAAGATCTTTGAACTAGCAAAGCATCTTCATTACCACTCTATAATCACACTCATAAGTTAACTTCCTCAAACATTTAATCTATTGCTGCAAAGTTGTACAAAACCAAAGTACAAGATGTGGATAGGCACATATGTGGCAGACCATTCAGTCAAGTACAGTCACTTTCCGTTTATTCTTCATTCCCTTTCCCTCACCCTACGCAAGAAAATTCAAGATACTTTTCACTACACTGGTTGTACAATGATAGCACAGTCTAGGCAAGCTAACTCTGGAACTGGGCACACGAGGCACCTATGTCCTAAATTCAGAAGAGGCAGCTGAAAAGCTAGACATGAGCCAGGAGGGCTGTGCTGTGTTACAAGTGGACTTAGTGGCTCAGACCAACACCAACTCAGAGGTCTTTTGGTTCTGCTTTATTGACCAGTGTAGCCAGCCCGTTGTTGAAAAATCCTTAAGAAGGACAACTTGCTAAACACAGAGCCACAGTTTTGTGCAGTAATAATGTTTTTTCTGCCTTGCCACTCTGAACCAAACATTTTCTATGCTGTTTTCCAAAGCCATTTTAAGGATTTCTCTATTCATTCTCAGCCCATGCAGATTTTTTTGTGCACATGCTAAACCACTTGCCAGTGGATGTACAGCCAAGTTTAAACCGAACCACCAGAAACAGCTCTCCCATTTTTTCTACAACCTCTGCAAAAAAGGTAGAAACTAAAAATGGCCACTAAGAATCCAAACTGAACAGCCAACACTACATAAAACATTGAAGGAACATGGAGGTGAGAAATGAAGCAGGGGTAGCGAGCATAAATTAAATGTGCTGGGATTCTTTGTTTACGCATCGCTTGCTTTGTGCCTGACAAGAATTAGATCTGTCCAAGTACATTTATTATCAGGATTAACTTCTGGCTAAATGAATCCTTTCTTGGTGACAAGCAGTACGTGGTGATTCCTCTGCTGCAGCAAAAATTTTCAAAGGCTATTTCCTCCATAAATTCCAGAGAAGTTTCTAGGGCAGGATGGTTTCTTAGTTCATTTTCTAACAGTCCTTGTAAGAAGGTGAAATGTCTGAAGAAGCTTAAATATTGCTTTGATAAAGGTGGTGGTGGCTCCCACTTAACATTAATGCAGTCATTTCACTGATTTTGAGAATGGCAAAAAGCCTTAAGGAATACTTCTGCTAGGAAAAGACTAGTGTCCTTAATAAATACAGATTGTAAATCACTTTCCAAACAGTTTTTAGGTTAAACTTTCAGATTAGATTAAAGCTTGGCTCACCTAATCCAGAGATCAGATGTGTTTTGTGTGGGAGGAAGCTGGCAGAAGTTCATTTTAGGAAGGTACTACATTCAAAACCATTATTCTAAACTTATTTCTGAACCTGTCTTTTTGATCTCATTGTCATTGCCATATATGCACGTGTGTGAAAATCTGTTGTATGTATCTGACATGTCTAGGCCTGGAAAATAAGCTACACAGATGACAAAAACTTCAAAATATTTCATTCATTTCTATCTTAATTTCCCCATAAAGAACAAGAAACTGACCCATTGTTTCCTGCATAGCAACAAACTAGAGGTAGAGCATTTAGCTATGACTATAATGGGAAAAATTAAGTGGTAAGAGTCTGAGCATAAACTGTTTTCTTAAACAGAAAGGATATAATTCTGGCTGCAGTGAAATCAAGAAGTTGCTGACTTCAACAGGGTCACAGAAAGGAGGGAAGGAGGCCAGCCTTCCTGATCCTCTTCATACTAAGTTTTTCATAATGCAAAAAGACACTTAACACAAAACTCAAAGAAATCAGAGTAGAAGAAGGAGATGATAAGAGGGGCAAGGACCCTAGCTTACTGCTGACAGGTAAGCGCTGACAGCAGGATCCAAGGAATCCCACTGCCCCACTTCTGAACACACAGCTAGGTCCCTGACATTTTCAGCCCCAGAAGCCCTTGCTAGTTCACCAACCACCATAGCCTGGGATTCAAATGACTGTACCCCTCAGTTGGACACAGACTGCGTTCAGGAACTGCTTGAGAGAAAGCTGCAGGTTGGCCACTACTACTACTGAAGCCCTCAGGCTTGAGGACAGGAGTAAACCTCCACAAGCTGAAAATAGTATGCCAGTTCACAGGAAGAAAAAGTTATCTGAAAGCCTGTGGTACCCATGGTGCAAGAAAGCAAGGTCACGTGTTTAGACCTAAGTTTCTCCAGTTATTATATCAATTCCCAACCGAATGAAAGTGCACACTGAAAAAGTTAATTTAGTTACCTGAAGATTGAACTGGCTACTGCCTTTGTGAGTTATTCTCATGCAAATGACCTTAGTCCTGTTCAAAGACTGAATACTGGTGACAATAGCAACAATTTTTTCCAAGTTGGATCATTCTGCACATCTCAGGTATTGAAATACAGTCTGTTAAATGACTAAGAATGTATGTGAAATTCCAGTTCTCACCACATTAGCCAAACTGCTGTTTTTCAATAAATAGATTAACTGCTGCTCACCACTTTTGGGAAAACATTTTTGGGGAGCCATAAAAAAAGATACAGAAAATCACTCTTATGCACCCAGCTTCAAAAAGGTAGTTATCTATTTTCTTCATTTTAGAGACTAGTGAGCTGAAGGACCTTGCTCCTTTGAGGATTTTTTGGCAAGACAGACCAAGCTGGAAATGGAATAATGTGTTCCAAGATCTTGGTCTAATCTCTACTTAGCACGTTCCTGACACCTACCAAAAGGGAAAAGTTACACGTTATCTTTTTAGTGCAACAATTAACAGCTGGACAAAAGCAAAAGCAGCTAAACCCAGACATTTCAAATACAGAGACAGAGCCAAAAGAGTACAGAATTGCTGACCTTCAAAACATGGGTTTGCTCTAATATGGGTGCTTAGTGGCACTCAGAGAATTTCAAGCACTTCTGAAGAAGCATTTTGCCAAATATTAGCTCAGATGTGTTAAATACATTGTCAGGTGGCTGTACCCTGGCTAAATACAATAGAAAATTACCACATATTCCTACAGCTTGTAGCTTTGCAACAAGAATGTAGAAAGAATGAACTTTATGCTACGCAACTGACAGAAGAGGGCACCAACTGTTCCACTTAGAAAGTGTAACTGATAGCACAAAACCACATATCGAATCTAAGTTTGTTCCTTTTAGGCCTTGCAGTAGAATTAGAAGCTACCGTAAGTACACAAGGATGATGAAAGAGGGGTCACCTCTTACCAATGACACTGGGCTTCCCAGTGATAGCTCTAGTAGTATTTTGTTGGTGGGTATGAATGTTAGCTGGTTTTGCAGGTGCAGCATACTTCCCTTCCTGTGGTTGATTTGCCAGGCTTAGTGCTGGTAAAGAAAATAACTCAGGAAAACTTTACTTAGGTGATCACTTGTAAAGTTCTAGTTGGAACGGACCTAAGTGTCCGTTCCAGTGGAAGAGTCAACCCCACACGCTTGCTTTCTTGCTAAGAAAGAAAATATATCAAGGCTGCTACGGAAGTATTATTGCTCAGAACTATGTGAGAACATTTAAGACCTTGGAAGTTACTGACGTACAGATTAAGAAAAAGAACAACAAAACAATCAAATTCAAGTAGATCACAGATATACTTTCCTGGGAAGAGACTCATTCTTGCATGTGGCAGCAAACTGGGGAAGCATGCACAAAACAGCTTTCTCATTTGAGCATGCTAACACCCCATAAATAAATATTCAAAACCAGCTGATTAAAATGAAAGGAAACTGGAAATTCTCATATATCACTTTATGAAGGTGCACTCTGACTTTAGCCTGAGTTAGCGGAGCCTTACCCATACCAGCCAGTCATCTGCTGATTTCTAGGTATGAAGACATGAACAACTGCCAATAAGCCTATTAAGCAGAAGAAAAAGAGACTGTTTCATTACAGGAACAAAGACATCCTCAAGAATCAATAGCTTTTAGTCATCTACCCCATTTTTTCAAAGAGAGATAATACACAGTGTTCTATCCTCAAGTACTCTGATGCACCTTTCATACACTCCACTGGGGTCAAGAGTGTTCACAATAGCAGAATTTAGCCAGAAAAATTAACTGGCCTGAGTTACACAACTGTTTGAGACTAATCCAAGAACTAAGAGCAAAAAGGACAGAGTTTCAACCCGTTCTCTAACTGCTGTGCATATGTCAGTCTATTTCTTCACCCCAGCCCATCAAGCCCCTCCCCCACACACACCCAAGAAGCATGTTTACTTGGGTAACTTCTCCCTCTCAGGGCAGCTGATACCCTTCCGTTCCCAATGTGGCTGTTTGGAATATTCAGGGAATGAAATTAAAATAGATACTCACATCAATAGTTTGGATTTTCTGGCCCTAAATGCTAGCCCCTGCCTAGAGGCGCTAAGGTTGGTATAAGATTTGAGAGGACCTTATTTGCAGTTCCCTAATTTTAGATCTTCCCTGTGGACTATACAAGCAGCTAAGAGAGAGGTAGACTGTCTTTGGCCATGCCCTAGGTGGGCTGAATTTCCAAGTGACCCAAACCTATTGCTCTTTCATGTGGGCAAAGTTGTGCAAAGCAGCCCCAGAAAGACCTTAAAAGCAAATTCTCTTTTTTCTGCCAGCTAGCTAGGAGAATGAAGATGCTCTACAGAGCTCTTCACAAAAACTTCCCAAATTGTTTCTAGTCCCAAAGGAATTTTTAATAACAACCCAATATCTACATGAAGAATCAATCAATGAAGGGAAACCAGAAAGAACAACAGCCTCTTGTTCACTTAGTAAGCATTACAGATCACTTCCAGACAAATTACATGAACTTTTTTCTCACTTAATGGAATGATTTATACATACAACAAGGAAACAGAGGGAGTATACCATCTAAGATTTCCATGTTGTCAACACCCATAAATCACAACTCATACATAATGCTAATACCATATCTATTATAATATTCAATTTCACAGTATGGATTTGATGAGAACTAGATCACCTCATTTCTGGACAAGGGGTCCAGAATCTTCACCACTTCTCACAATGCCTTTCTACTCTTTACAATAGGAATTACAGCACATGCATATAAATTCCATCCATCTCTGGTATGAACACTTTCAATATTCAACCGTTTACAGAAAAAACACAATTGCTCCATAAAGGGGACACAGCCTTCCATGTCAAAATACAGGCTGCTGCAGGCATTTTTGCTAAGCTGTGCTTATTTTTTTTAAATACTGGGCATTCAGAACTTTGGTTGAAATCAAAAGAAACTGAAGGTAATCAGCTCCTTGGTAAATCAGGCCTGACGTGTTAGTGGATGCATAAACAAGAGAATAGTGTGACTCTCAAGACCTAGATTCTATCCTTAACATGATGCTGGTCTGCTGGAGGGTCTGCAAGGAGTGATTTCATTGCCTGTGACTTGGTTTCTCCATTAATAAAATTGGCCTAAGGGTATTTAGTGCTTTTGAAAAGCGCTTTTTGATCTGCTGATGAAAATCATTACAAAAATCAGACCCGCTCATTTCCTGATTCTGTATTTGTACAATAAGAACCTAAGTAGGACTCAAGGTTCTACACCAGTGAAAACCAAAGTATGATGATAGTAATCACCAGGAAGAGGTTTAGTCAGGACAGTCAAAAGGATCATCAAAAAACAAACCCCAACCATCTGATATCTAGTAGTCCCTGTGTAGGTTCACCTTATGTTACAGCACTAGAAGTGAAACATGCTTTTTACAGAATCAATCCATCTCCTTCTTATAGTAGCGAAGTTCCTCTAGGTGATCTGTCATCCACACAGCCATCATGCCAAACCTGCTTAGTTGTTCCATACAATGAAAGTGAAGTTGTCAATATCCTGTTTTTCAATGGGAATTGGGCTGACTCCTCACCAAGTCTTTATACGTAGAGGCAGTTGTAAATTAGATGGCAACAGATCTGTTGCTAACAACCTTGGCTGGATTTGAAACTATGACCTGCTGTACAATGCTTTATGTCTCAGTCAGATGAGCAATTCCCTTCTTCCTGTGTCTCAAATGTAAAAGAAAACATTATGGTGGTATTCCTTCATCATAATATTCTTTTTCTTGAATCTTACCTCATTACACAGACATACATTGCCCTTTACTACCATACTCTCAGCCAGATGGCTGTCTCTATAAAAACGCTCTGGAGACAGCATCGGCCAAGACACATATTGATAATGGACAATTTGTATGTGCATAATCAGATAATATTAAAGGGAAAAAAAAACACAACTAAGTAGTATGTGGACACTTTTAAGTCTCTAAATACTAGTAGAGAACTACCAAACTGCCCTGGCAGCTTATCACTGGTCTTCATTTTACATTACTGGATGAAAAGCCCTTAGAACGCACTATATGCAGATGCTGCACTCCCTTAATCCAGTATACCTCTTGCACTCTACATAACAGCAGTTATCTCAAGAATCCCTGCAGACCCACGGATTACTTTTTTGGAGTAGAAGGCCCCCACAAATTCATGCATGCTATATAACAATCAACATGCAACTATAAATGAATCCTTACCCCTTAGGAGACTACAAACCAAAAAACCAGTCAGCAAGTCACTACCCCCACACACCAGAACACAGATCCCCTCAGGACAACTTGGGATATCTCCTGGAAAATGTAAGAAGGTGGTTCTGGAGAATTTTTGGAAGTTAAAAATGAAAATTCAGGACCAAATCTACTCAATTTTCAATGAAGTTTAGTGTTACATATACCTCCTGGAAAATGTAGTACACAGCTAGACTAAGGGAGATTCTTCAGTGTAGACTTAGACTAAATAACACGTGGACCAGATTCAATGCAATTTACTAACTTTCTCAGTTCTAAACCTGGCCAAGTACTCCATCTCAATGAAGCTGATATTTAGCCTTATGTTTAAGCTTCCTTATTTCATCCACCAGCTATTCCTGTATAATAATAAGCAAAGCATTTTTTCAGTCTTCTTGCAATGAAAGATGATTGAATTGTACACCTGCAATCTTCTCCGTAAAATTTAGGAAAGTGCAGAAATGTCTGTGGGTTAGAACTGAAACATTATTGCAACAGGATAGTCCAAATGCAGGTCAAGAAAAACCAACCAGCTGCTGTCCTTTTTCCATCTCATCTTTTACCCCTCTGTCTACACAGTCATATGCATACATAATGAGTAAGCCATATGCTTTGTCAAAGACAACAACAAAAAATTAATCTATCCCTGCGTCTGTTTTGTGCACACGCAAGCAATGTGCACATAATTAAAAAGTGAGATGACATGTTCTATTTCAGTAGATTCACACGGATGACAGGAGATTGCCATTAAAAAGGTCAACAAAATTCTTAGCCATAGATCTAAGAACATTTCAATGTCTAAACATTATTTCCTTTTGTTAACATCTGCTTAACTAATTCATTGTAAATGGGCTGAGGAAAAGTTCCCTTTTCTAATAGCTCCACATTTTCTCCTCAGCCAAGGAGAAAGTCAGAAAATTCCAGCACCTTCAAAGACAATCAACAATAGCAAGCAACGTCAGAGTCATCAGAGTCTTAGTTTGTCGAAAGTTAATGTCAAGACATTTCTTTTTAAGAAGGAAAAATAATCCCGATTTTTCACTTTCTGCCTATACAATAAAGAACAGAAGACAAAAAAATTTTTTTTAACTTTGTCAGCCTCCCTGAATTCTTGCCGCTAAAGCTGCTTTTACTATATTCTATATATACACTTACTGATTAAAAGTAAGTTACACGATGGAAAAGCTAGTGATGCCCACTAGCTTTTAACAGCCTACAAAACTGAAGGCTCCAGTGCAAGAATGCAAGGATTTTTTTTTCCTAATCACCTTAATGTCATTCTTCCTTTTATGAAATGATTAATTGCTGGTTCTTCTGCGAAGTTACAATCCTTACAATCCCAAGTGGGTTCACAATGGTTTCAGTATCTGCATCTACAGCTCACTTGGTATCTTGCTAGTATGTTGTTAGTTCTGTTTCTCAAATGTGTAGTCTGCGCTAGTCCTGACACAAAGATTAAAGCTCCTAGCTCACCTCCCCTTATGGAGCAACCCATTCTTACTGCTCCCTGACATGCAGAAGTCCCACAACAGAGTCCCATAAGAGTGGCAAAGGCTCCAAATTGTTTACAGTGAGACTTTGGAGCCCAAGTTCTGTTAACTAACCACTCTTGCAATTACGAAGAAAGACGTTTTTGAAGACTGTAACTATTATTTGCAATTTTCTTAGAGTCCTGTGTAGCTAGTAGCATTCAGGTCAGAGTAAAGTGACTACATAAGAGCCTAATAAAGCTAGAGATGATGAAGGATAAACATAGAAATAAATACTTTTTTCCCCCTATTTAATAAAGAAAAGGTAGCACATAAAAAATGCCAAAAGAACTGAAGAGCGAGAACAAAAGAGATCATTGAGCTTGTACTCTCTGCATTTCAATAGGGAGAAGAACAAGAGAGAGCCTCAGAACAACTATACTTTATTCAGTATTCTTTTCCACTGCACTTTAGTAGTAAAACCTCTGGGTTTTACACACAGGTATTCAAATGACATTTATTCCCTCATGTTCTATTAAGATCCCTCTTAGTGTTAGTTTAAAATATACACACAGGGCCATTTTATAAATGCGAGAGGACATCATGAGGCAAATGCATGACACTATGAAAGCATTGCTTCATAGCTGGTAGGAGAATTCTGCTCCCAATGTCACCTTCGTTTCTCCCTACTTAAAGAACAGCGATGTTGTAGCATGACAGTACCTTAGTCAGCCATGGCATTCTTCCTGTGTTAGATAATTCTATGCCACTGAAGCTGCACTACCACTACTTGTAAGAAGGTTAATGGAAACAGGCTTAGTCTAGATTGCCCCTAACAGCAATTGCTGATGCCTAAGAAAACAAGAGCCTTTCCCCTATTAATACCAACAGCACAGGACTTAGGCATGATCAATGACTGAAGTACTTTGAAACTACCCCACAGAGGCTGGGCAACTCCAAGTAGGATGAGAACCTATCAGGACATGAAATGATGCCATATGACAACATGAAAGCATGGGTTAAAATGTCAATTATATTTCTTATTCCAAGTTCAGTACCATAATTTCTAGGATTTTACTACAGAAGAACTGCCGTACTAGATCAAATGTTGAGTCCCCACCACTCCAGTAGCTTGTCTTTGACAATGTGTGAAAACATGGATGTGAAGACACATCCAAAGGAAGCCCAACAAGCAAAACGTGCCCATGAAAGGTAATTTAAGAATGTCAACTGACTCCCTAGAGACAAAGATCAGATTAAGTCTCAAAGCAAGTGAGATTTTCTTTTCCTCTGATATTTGACCAGTGGGTAGTCTTATCATAGAGAAGCCCAAATTGTCTTTGAATCCTTTGGTGTTGATATCATCTTATAGCAGGGAGTTCCACAGCCAAAGCATGCACCATGAGAGCAGCATTTGGGAACTTTTGGGGTTTCAAGTGTTTTGCATATTGATTTGCCACATGCTGTGGGGCAAGATGAAGAGAAACTACAGATTCCCTTCTCTATCAAGTTTCATTATTTTGCATTCTGTTACAGTGTTATTTATTCAACTCATGTAATTTCATTATTTAGCTTATTTCTAAGACAAACAGTAGCAGTCTTCTCAGGCTCTTCATACTTGTCGCATCTCTTTGAAGCGAAGAACAGAGCAAGCTTTCTCCTTCAATGGTAAAAGCATCTTTGAAAAGAAGCGGGATCCTCCCTTCGTCCAGGAAGTGAGTCTTTTATCCATCCTGTTCCCAGTACAGATAAAGCTCAAGCATTAGGCGGCACAGCACAAAGACCAACAAATCATCTCACTATGACACATTCTCGGTCAGCCATGAGCAGTTACAACAGCAATGCCAACAACCTCTGCAATTCACCACTCCAAAAGAGTCAAAGACAATACATTTGTTTTAAGCATAGACAAGTGATCACTATCAGTTTTTAAAGGCCAGCAGCTTAAAAAACAAACCAGAAAGCCAATTATGAGGTTAAGCCATATCAAAATGGTATCACAGATTGTTTCCTGCTCTTTTCATGAAGTAAAACTGCTTGGCTTCATTTGCTGACACTCACTGAAAATACAGAGGACTTTTACAAGGAATTGGACAGTTTTATATCAAGGTCATGTGACTGCCTCCCCACTGAAGCCCATATATCAAAGCAGGCAGCTGCTAGCCTGAGAGCGGAGCACAGCATCTATTTTCACATAGGAATTACTGTGTCGCTTGGCAGAATTCTGTTCTATATTCAGTGGGTGACATAAACCACAGCAATGAACCCTGGAAGCTGAGTCTCTCTCTCTCCCCCACTCCAGCACTGCACTCAGAGGTGAAATGCCAGCAAAACGAAACCTGTCCTGTGCCAGGGAAGCGTATGCTGAACAAGCATTCTCTCTGTCTTTCTTGGTCCTTTACTCCAATAAGGAAAGGCTGGGCTCAGCTTCATTAATAATTAAATTAGATATGCATAAATTATGTTCATGGCAACTGTGGAGAGGTTAAGCTGACCAAAGTGAGAAATAATCCTCTAGCAATACGTATTTCAAAATGCCATACTCAAAAATACTACTGTGCTAACATACTGTATGCTACTGATTAAGAATTCTATCTGTCTGAGCTACAAACTTTTAAAAAGATTAAAACAAATTTCTTTCTCAATTCTAAACTGGCACGAGCCAGAGCAGGGGGGGAAAAAAAACAAAAATCACAAAAATTATGCTGCAGAAAGAGTAAGACAAAGCTCTCTGGCGGGAGCAGTGTACACTCACTCAATCTCAGAGCAGAATTTTTTTTTTTTTTCAAAGGAAAGAGAGGGTTTGTTTTTTCTCATAATTTATTTAAAAAATTATACCCATCTCATTAAAATGTAGCTTTAAAATTGGGATATTGCCAAGGAGCTTAGGCTTAACATTCAATCTAGTAATAAAACTGACAGACTGAAGGAGAGGACACAATGAATTAAAGTGAACTACAATAAAGACAAATGGGAAGCGATTCACAGTGATTATTCCTTTCTAATGCACAAAAACAGAACAGGGGTTAACTGGCTTGGCAGCTGTTCCACATGGACAGATCTCGTTGGTCAGACTGGGCAATCAGTAAATTGAATACTGAATTCGAATGCCAAGATGATAATGTTCCCAAAATGGAAAATGGCAGCGTGGCACAGTAATCTCAGCTGATGTCATATGCACGGAGAGTTTATTTATTTATTTATTTAAACATAAATCAATGTATCAGGCTGGACTGTTTTTTTAAAGCCTAAGGCAAACATGTGGCAAATTGCTTTTCATTCCCTCTTTAGCCTCCAAAAGCTAGAGGGCTTCTTGTTCTTGACGTACTGCTCACTAGCTAACATAAGCTGGGACTGCAGGCTGGCAGCTTGGCTTCCCAAATCCTGGAGCTGAGGTGCCTCACTAGGCACACATGCCTGGAAATCTCAGCCAATATTTTACTTGAAAAATTCCTAGACATGAAAATCAATTCAGCAGTGCAACTAAACTTAACACATTTCTTGTACGAGTCTCTTTATATTGCTTTTCCCCTGACCTTTCCTAACTATTTATGTATTACTTTCTAGTCTTTATGTTTCACCTTTGCTAATGAAATGTGGTAAAAGCACTGCATTAAGAAATTCCTATTTTTTATTTCTTTTTCCATAAGCAAGTCTCTCTCTCTTTAAATTAAGCTAACTCTATGCTTTGTGATGAGTAATGCCAGTGAATGTGGGGTTACAATAACACAACAAATTTAGAAAGGAGAGATGATATATGCACAGCTGAGAAGTCTATTCAGAACGTAGAAGGCTTACTTAAAAAAAGAAAGTAAAATCTCATTTACCCATTAGTCAACAGAAACAGAATTAGGAATCCAGTTTGATCAGGCTGCTGAAGAGAAGTTAAATTTAAGATGTATTTTCTCCTATGGAGGTGAAGAAAATGGAAATAACAGCAATTTGTATCAAAGAAGTGGTAGACAATGAGTGCTGGAAAACTGCAGAGCCACGATGACCTTGGTGACCTTCTGTCATTCTGCAAAGTGGGGGGAGGAACAGAGGATCATCAGTTAATAATTGAGCTTGAATGCTGGGCACATTTTGAGACATGTTTTTTCTTAGAATGACAGTGGTATTTTTTCATAGATGACAGACAAAAAAAACCCCAACCAAACAAATCCTAAGCTAAGAATCCAGGATGCAAAAAACCTCAAAGAATTAGGAGAAGGATTGGGAGTGTGTGGTCTTTTGGTCATACTATATCTTCCTTATATATCCTGTGCCTCACAGCACACAGTTACCTTTTAGCCAAAATTCAAGCGCTCACCCAACATCCAAGCAAGCAGCCAAACTCTTCACTAATCCCACTGCCTGCTCTGGTCACCAGGGAGGAGAAAGAGGGAGAACGACACAATGGCAGAGGACCCTGTACCAGAATGTCTCCTATCTCCTTACTCCACAGGTGTCTCACCTTTATCTCAGCATGGCAGGCACTGTTAATTCAAAAAAGGGAGGGGGGCGAGAGAAAAAAGCAGCTTTCAATCTTTCTATAAACAGCCTGTACAAGCCATTCCTTTCAACTTTGTCACAGGATTGTCTTTCACTTCCCAAAGCCCATTTCTGATGGTCTTGAGGTTAGCGCTGATGTTTTACTGGATTTGTGGCTGCGCTGTCACATGTGAAAAGCTACCAGCTGACTCTGACATTTCAGCTTCTCCTCTGTCTCCGCTGTTGGAAATAGGCCACCTGCACGGCTGCCCCATTTAACAGTCACAGTGGAAAACACTCTGCTGAAGCACTCCTTCACCTGAAGTTTCCTGTCTTTCCAGGGTTACAATGCTGCCCAACAACCAGAGACCACTCTCCATCTTTTGCCGGGGCTCTGATTGTTCACCCCCAAGCAGTGTAGGTATATATACCAATGACTGCGGTTAAACCTTTTTAACAGCTGTATAGGCCACAACATTATCATCCACTTTATAAAAATTCAGCCCCATTTATTTCTTTCCACACCACCGAACAGCTGCCTTTCAGCATAGATGCTTTAGAAGAGCTTAACTATAGGGTTTAAATTACATACGAATTATTCACAATGAGCAGCAATGACGCTAAGAAAGCATACAAGTCCCTTGCAGACCCTTATTCTTCCATGAAGTGAGTAAAAGGGACATGCTTTAATAAAGAGAGCTTTCCCAGTTAAATTCCTGTGAATTATTAATGCTCCTCTCAGATGTTTAGGTACATGTCCAACCATTAGATTACACATGTGGGTTATCAGCAAGAAATGGAGAATCATTCCTGCAGGGAACTGGAATTACAGCAGAGTAATTACAGCCAAGAAGAAAATGTAGAGCAAGACAACTACTGCTCTGCCCCCTCCTGAAGTGTTCACGTGTTCAGAGTTTGCCTGCAATACAGAATACGGTTTGTGAATAAACCAGAATTTATACACATGCTTGTATTCATAATTCTACATTTAAAATCACACTAGACATATGAACACATACTCTCTGTGCACAAAGCCCTTTCTTTTATGCAAACAACCTTGCTTTCTTAAAAAAGTAGGGAGTTCTACATTTGATTTTCTACCTGGTCCTTTTTCCATTCATTTTGAATAAGAAGGTGGTACTAATGATGTGATAAGCAATAAATTTATGTGCCACTGAAAAAGAAGTGAATGTTAGGTATACTGTCTTTCTATCTGTGCATCTGACTTAGACTAAGGCAGAAATGCTGTCTTCCTCTATACATACATCAACAGCATTGGCACAGCAAGTACAAATAACAGTGTTCAGCAATTATACCAAAATACCACATAATTCATATCAAACCCTACCGGTGAACACTGGCTGATAGGACTGTAAAAGGAAACAGCATGTGCAGAGAGTTCAAAATTGAAGAAGGAAGGAGGGAGAGAGCAGCTAAAGGAAAGACTGGGAACAGACAAAGCTTTTCTCTCAGGCTGCAATGGGCCTGACACAAGAAAAGAACAACCAAGTCTGGCCATTTCATGGCAGTAAGCATACCAAGTTGTGAACAAAATAGTTAACCACAGATGACAGCACACAGATACCGGTATAGGGAAACAGATCACTGAAAACCACACGGCTTTTAGAAGTGCCAGAGCTCAGCACCTGAAAGGGAGAACCAGCTGACAAAATGGTGAAGGAGTCTGGGGGCTTGGAGCAGAGCTGCAAGACACCAGAGTTGTGAAGCTAACCTCAGTCAACAACCCAGCAATCACTCCTCCCCTCCCAGCTTTTCAAACCAAAAGACAACCAGAGGCTGAAATGAAAATAGTCAGTGTATTTAAACCATCAAACCAATGAATCCAGCAGTGAGGGTGCTGGGTGCACCTATAGTGCATGGTGGGGTTTGTTTTCTTATTAAACTTAAGGGGGGGGGGAATGATGTGCGTTTGATGTTTCCAGTTAGCAACTGTAACCTAAAGGCATGCCAGCTAAATGCAAGCTAAAGGTCTGACAGCTGAATTATTTCCTTGAGAAGCAACCTCAAGAAAACAATGGGAAAAGGAATGCCTTCCCGTCTTCTTCCATGTTCTCAGCCTCTTCCCAACCCCCTTCTCTCCTTCCTCATATTTTCGCTCCTCTTTTCTTTTAAACAACACAAATCTTCTGTTTCTCCCCTGCAGTCCTCCTACTACCCCATTATTCTGTTTTTCACTGCTCTGTGGCAGTCAACTTTTTCCATTTCCCTTCTTGAATACTACACTACAAGCATGTTGCCTCACTCCCCTGTCCCCTCAACGCACATTAAGTGACTGGCTTGCATAAGAGAGAATGAAACTGCCTGTCTTTTACTAAGGTAATTAACTAGTACACAGAAACATGAGCAGTCAACAATTCTCAGACCGGGTGGAGGAGGTCCCAAGTGCCAGGTCAAGGAGTGGGAAAGGAATTGCCATTAGGGAGTTAACAACTCTACTCTGGACAGAAAAGCAGGCTGTGGCGACATCATCCCTCCCTTGTGTCCCTCATCACAGACCTGGGGTTCCTTCTGAGAGCGACTGACTACACCCGTGTTCTTGCCACAGTTAAGGTGAGTGCTCTTTAGCTGCATTTATGCAGTGGAGTTAGGCAAACGTGTCACAACAGCTGCACTGGTAGAATAACCAGAACATAAATAACATCACTGTTTAGCAAGGCTGAAATTAAACCAACTTGGACTACCAGAGCTGAAGCAGAGTTCTACACACATATTGAGTCATGAAAACTATTTAATTCTGAAGTGTGACATACCACAGAGGGATATTTTCTCTTATGTTTTACGTTCTCTGTAGGGCAAAGCAGTAATGGCTTTTCCCCAAAATTGAAGTTTTGAAAAGCAACCAAATCAGACCTGAGCCATACTGTCCCCCCCCCAGCCCTTTTGCTTCCCCCAGCTCCCTCGCCCTTGTCTTTCCTCTAATCAGAATCCTATGCTTATTCTGGAAGGAACTAGATAATTTTTCACATTATCTTTCATGGAAACATTTTGAGATACTGAAGTTGAAACATACTGCAACAACGAAGTCAAGAACTAACCACTGTTAAGGAAAAGCAATGTGATACTTCCTGTAATTACTAGAGGAAGAATTAAAAATGTTTAATTCCACTCCACAAAATCATAAATAATAAAATTTTAAAGGTATCATAAAGTGGGTGACTGAAATATAAGACTTTTTTTAGACACACAAGATGGATTTATTTCTACCCCATCACTTTAATTTCATTTTGTCATAAAAAGCTAACTTACATAATGCAAACTTACTAACTTACTTAATACAAAAAGCAAGCTTCACTTGTATCATATAATGCTGATTATTTTTATGGTACCCACTTCTGCAATAGGCATTTGACAATGTTACTGAAAAGAAAAGGAGTAACACTCCCAATGCAGCTGCACCCATTCGCAGTACCCACTTTAGCTAGTTCAGATTCCAGCTACTGGAAATCAACTAAAGCTACAACGGTGAATTGCTACATAAATTCTTTGTGCTATGACAAGACTATTATGTAATAGTAATCACACAAATTTGTGGAATGGAAAGCCCAATCTAATTTCCTCAGTTATATTTAATGTAAGGTTCTCTTGCCAAAATCTACTGAATTACTCTGTATTTTTGATATGTAAATACATAGTAGAAGCCACTTGTGTAGAAGCAGAAGTTTTTAGGTTGTTTTCTTATATTGAAATTTCATTGGAAATGATACATTAACTAGCAAAAAAACCCCACACCTACAAAGACATAGTCTGAAACCTTATCTTTATGAACAGTCTTTTACACACAGATGATGTTAAACGAGAACTTCCCATACCGGTAGGAGGAAAGTGGCAAAACACCTAGAAAGCTACTGCATACTGTCATGAGTCACTTAAAAAATATCTGCCACAAATATAAAAAATAAAAAGGTTTCTTTTATGATGCTACATAAATACATCTGATATGCTTCTCTCTCCTCAGTCTTTTCTATCACCATTCTATGGCACCAAAAGCTGCAAAAAAATGAAGCTGGGAAAAAAGCCCAAGATGACAATCTAGTGACTGCTATCAAAAAGGAATAAAAGGTTCGTATGGAACCTGTAACTTTTATAGCTAATTATTTTCTCAGGTTTGGAATTCCAACCTGCAAAGAACACATTTACAGTTCATAAACATGATTAAAAAGATTCTTGCAAAATTCATAGCTGTCACAGATGGCAACGGTTGTACCTTTCAGCATAACTGCAACAGCTGGCTGCGTGAACTACAACCAGCTGGATGGAATCCACTTTCAAGGCAAGCAGTAAAAACTATAGACAGCCATACTACTTCTACTACTTTCATATGTGAGAATCAAAAAGAATGTAGAGGAAAACATAAATCAGAACAAAACAAAACTGAACTAATTCAATACCTACCTTCTAAAGAGCTTCAGTCTATCATCTCAAAAAACATACCATAAAATAGTATTTATAGAGAAGACAGAAACACACTTATGCTGGACATACAGCACTAGTGCATTCAGTTATATCTGGGAGGAAGACCAGTCAGAATAAACTGTATCTTGGTCTATCACACTCAGCAAGAGTTACAGACCTCCACAAGATTTCATCTTATTTTAAGAAGGTATATTTGCTATAATTAACTAAATTATTTTAATGTATTTGGCTCCTGTCCTAACATCTAACTAATTAGATTTCAAAATAAAATTAGTTCTAGCATCGTTTCAACTTGGGTACTAATATTCCTTTAGTCATTAAAGATAATAACTTATTACACCATACAACAGAAGTACGCTCACCAGGTTATTAAAAAATCAATTTGTCATACATCTCATATGACCACATCCTATGTAAGTTAAGTACTGCAATCACAAGGTAGGAAGAGAGCTGACGTGAAATCCATCAAGTACCTTTTCTGACATTCAGCTTTTCTTCTTTGTTTCCTAAACACTGGATTTAAATAAATAAATAAACAACCACTGAAAATGCAATGTACCTGGCTTTCGTGCCCTGGAATAAGCGTGCATGCATTTCTCACACTCCCCTGCTTCCATTATAAGCAGGATTTGTCCTAAGTTATCAGTCATTATTCAGCCATCAAATTCAGTTGCCTTTGGCAATGGCCAATCATATCTAGTTGAATATGAGTAAATCCCTTACTATGCAAAAATATCCCCAGCTGAAAACAGAGTAGTTAGAAAACATGCATTTAATAAGAAGACTTCAAACTCCTTTATTTTTCAAGGATGTTCATTAATAAATTTCAGAAGAAGATTCCTCTTATCAAAGAAAGATAGTTTCTGACACGTCTGAGCCCAAAAGAAGGAATCTTATCCTGTACATCCTTACTTATAATAAAGCCTTTGGTTTCAGTGGGACCACATGTGCAAATAAAGACTTGTCAGACAAATGCAAGAATAAGCCCCACTCTCAGAACTCATGCGTTTTGTTACATACTCGTAAGAGTGAACTTCACAAGAAGGTCACAAAAAATCTTCACTATGTCTACAGACAGGTGGATTTCCAGAAT
>NW_008825280.1:104597-106363 GCF_000699105.1 Pygoscelis adeliae
CTGGACAACATTACTGCAATATCAACTGTTGAGTGAATGCCTACTTCATGCATTAAACTACAATAAAGTAGTTTACTTTATTTGTCTCCCTTGCAATGCAGACTGCTTTCACAATTGTTAGACCCCAGAATCCTTTGTCCAAAAAGGATTTCTAGGGTACTTGCCTATCTCCATATGTTGAACCACAGCAGGACAGGCCACATTGTACCTAAAAAATGCTTTAGGTACAATGATGCTTCCTACATGACAGTGTCAAGGGATATTTACAGGGAGAAATAAAGAGTAAAATACACATAGTACAAGGGGCTGAGCCCCTTCCATTCTGGTGGTAGAATAAATGATGAAGATAACATTAAACAAATACCACTTACTTGAAAGCTTCCATAAACCACTAAGATTTTATTTAGCTTCAATTAAAAAATTATATCTGTTGGAGTAATTGTGGGTTTTTTTCTAATGTGCAGCTGAAATAAATGGGAAGACTTATAAAAGACATAATTCACACTCTGTTAACTCGTCAGCCAGCCAACTCTACGGGTAAGAAACAAAAATTTTTTAAGTTTTTTAAAGTTTTTTTAAGTATGTTAATAGCGAAAGGAGGTCTAAGGAAAGCTTTGGACCGATATTATTGAAGATGGTCACCTGACAAATAGGGATGAAGAAAAAGCGGAGGCATTCAATGCTTTTTTTGCCTCAGTCTTTAATAATACCAATAGACCTCAGGCTGCCTGGTCCTCTGAGTTGGAGGACCACGACTGTGGGAACAGTGACTTTCCATTTGTGGACACTGAAATTGTAAGGGACCAGCTGTATCAGCTGAATGTTCACAAGTCCATGGGGCCTGATGGGACTCACCCCAGAGTACTGAAGGAGCTGGCGGATGTTACAGCAGGACCCCTCTCAATCATCTACCAAAGGTCTTGGAAGTCTGGGGAGGTCCCCACACACTGGAAGCTAGCCAGCGTTATTCCAATCTACAAGAAGGGCGTAAGGGAAGACCCAGGAAACTACAGACCTGTTAGTCTAACCTCAGAACCTGGAAAAATTATGGAGAAGATCAGATTGGGTGCTATTGAAAGGCATTTAAAGAACAATGCAATCATCAGGCACAGTCAATGTGGGTTCACAAAAGGAAACTCCTGTCTAACTAACTTGATGTCCTTCTATGATAAAGTCACCCACCTAGTGGGTGAAGGGAAGGTGGTGGATGTAGTTTTTCTGGATTTTAGTAAGGCTTTTGGTACCGTCCCTCATAGCATCCTTCTGGACAAGTTGTCCAAGTGTGGGATGCGTGGGTTCACAGTGTGCTGCGTGAAGAACTGGCTGAAGGGCAGAACTCAAAGGGTTGTAGTGAATGGGGCTACACCTGGCTGGTGACCAGTCACCAGCCGTGTCCCTCAGGGCTCAATTCTAGGGCCAGTTCTGTTCAATATATTTATCAATGATCTAGATGCAGGAGTTGAATGCACCATTAGCAAGTTCGCTAAGTACCAGCCTGGGAGGTGCCGTTGACTCTCTGGAGGGACAAGAGGCCTTGCAGAGGGATCTGGATAGATTGGAGCATTGGGCAAGCATCCATGGCATGAAATTTAACAAGAACAAATGCCAGATTCTGCACCTAGGACAGAGTAACGCCAGGCACAAGTATAGATTGGGAGAGGAGTGGCTGGAGAGCAGCCCCACAGAAAGGGACCTGGGGGTGCTGGTCGACAGCAGGCTCAATACGAGTCAGCAGTGTGCCCTGGCAGCCAAGAGGGCAAACCGCA
>NW_008825280.1:106619-122308 GCF_000699105.1 Pygoscelis adeliae
ACATTAGGAAGCATTTCTTTATTGAGAGGGTGGTCAGACACTCGTACAGGCTTCCTAGAGAGGTGGTCGATGCCCCATGCCTGCCAGTGTTTAAGAGGCACTTGGACAATGCCCTTAGTAATATACTTTAACTTTTGGTGAGCCCTGAAGTGGTCAGGCAGTTGGACTAGATGATCATTGTAGGTCCCTTCCAGCTGGAACTATTCTATTCTATTCCAAATCAAACCAATGAAGTAACTGTCCTTTGGAAACAAAGGAATAGCATAGTAAGTGAAGTGTATGATCCTCCTGCCGAGCACCCACACACGTGAAGATCGTTTTAATCCATAGCTTCATGGGTGGAACTAGCCGTGATGTGACTGCCTGGTGAGAAACACGAAGGGAAGATCTGTGCTTTCAGGCATCCAGGAGAACATGCCAGGCACAGGGAGGTGCTAATGGAGGCACTCTACCCACAGCAATCACACCTTTGCAGAATTTCATAGACAGGAATAGTAGTATCAGTGTATATTTCTACCAGTACTGTTACCTTGGGACCACTGAATTCTGCACCAACATTAACAGCTCCCTTAGCCCTACCCTTATACAGGTATGTCCTCACAAGACAGAAACCATCTGTTCCCGAATCAGGACAAGTAGAATTGTAGTTGATGCACTGACTGGAGTCCTAAGTCTGCTTCTTTTCCCATTTGTACCCATCAGTTGTGCCCCATTTCTCATTTTGAAGTTACCCCCCACAAGCAGAAACAATAATACATCTGAAAGAGGCGTAATGGAAGATGGACTGCACCTCCAAAGGGCTACTAATAGGTCTGCTGTCCCTGCTCCCTGGCTACTATGCCTCAGGTCCAGGCAGCTCCATGTCTCCTGAGTGCACCTGAGGTGTGCAATAATCTGAAACATGGGAAGTCTCCAAATACAGAAAAGCACTTAAAGGACTCATAACTTCAAAGCAAGTGAGCTCAGGCCTAAGTCTCATGTGCCTTTACAGTGTTATCTTCTGTTTCATAACACGGAGTTTAACTTCACGTTTTACAAGTTTGTCAGGCATAGGATTAAAACCTCCTTTTCCCAGATGATGCTTCAAACAGTAAAGCTGGGCTATAAACTGAATATGTAAGCTAGAAGTAACGTATGGTATGAAAGGTGTCAAATAAAATTGCCATTCCAAATAGGTCACTTCAGATACAACATGCAAGATATCCTGCATGCTGAATAACACAAGTCTGACTAAGCATAAATTATGCCACTGTTCTTATCCAAATCAGAAGTGCTACCATTTAAGCCACTTATTGTCAGCCCATTAGCTTGCCTTTAATTAATATGGGTATGCTTATCATTTTACAAGTGATTATTTTACACTGATTATGCAATCAATTAAAGTTTTCTCGTGATTCAGATTAATAAAAAAACCCCCAGAATCTACAGTCTATACAACTAAGGAAAAGCCAGAAACTCAGAGGAGACTGATACACAGATAAAAGGACTACATTTAGGTAAAGATATATCTACACCTCAGTGTACGTGACACACAAAAATACTAATCACAATCAGGTCTGATGAACAGAAATACTGAAACTGATTTTATGTGCAGAAGCAACAATTAAGTAGATCTTGAAATGCACACACCAAGTAAAATTAGCACTACTTATTATGGCACTCTAAAAGGCATTAGTAAACTACCCAAGGAATATTTGTATGTCATTACAATCACTGTATTTTAGGAAGAATATTGCTGCAGAAGAAAGCAATTTAGATGACTTCATTTTGTGGGTCTGAGCTGAGAAAGTTGATTATTCAGACATGGCATTTACAGGTCTGACAAACAGAAACCAGTAAAATGCTGGAGATGAAACAGACTGTGAAAAGAAAGGAACAGATTGACACCAATAATCAATTTCAGATGGTACCTAATTTAATCATAAACCAAAATACAGTCAATATTTCTGAACTCCGGAAATAAATACACCTGTAAACTTCACCTGCTTTTGCCTGAGATCCTTTCTCTTCCCCATCACAAAAAATATTTCCTTTTTAATAAGGTCACATATTGTAAAACTAAATGATTAACACATACAATGATAATAAAAAAACATAGGGATGATCCTAGCTCGGGGAGAAGTCAACAATGACTCTGGATATAGTTTCCTTGCTTCATCTTCTCAACTATTAACCATTTAACATTGCTAAGGCTTTTAATTTCAAATTCCCGCGCCAGGAATTCAAACAGAAATCATTTTAGTATTGCAACTTTGACAGTCCTGCAGCAACAGTGCGTTTAAACAATTAAGTCTCAGTACCTCCATATCATGGGTACCACTGCACCTTCCCACGAAGAAAAGGAAATCAGAACAGAGTATACAGTCCAGCTAAATTGTCACAGCAAGTCAACAGCAGTCCCTGAAACAGAGGTCTTGTGATTCACTTCTCAGTTCTCTGTCCTAGCCAGTAAAGAATGAATGTAATGCAATGTATTTTAAAATTTATTTTCAATGGCACAAAAATGAGCAAGGCACCCGACTTCCACTGAAAGGCGGCTAGAATTGGTTATGGGCAGGAGCGGGAAGCCAGATCTCACTTAGGTCTTTTAAAATCCCTCCCCCAAGCGCCTTAAAGTACCTCAGTCAAAACAACACTTGACAAAAGCTCAGGCAAAAAGCACTTAAAGCTGAGAGAAGTTTTGTAAGGAAGTGAAACTAAGCTGCTAATTGTTGGGAGCTTAGTGAAAACCTTAATGGATAACAGATACCATATAAACTAACTATCAATTAATTTTATCAAATACAGCAATGGTGGGATGCTCATTCCAGGTGAGGAGGGAGCCAGCAGGCCATTTCAAGCAGGGTTCTGCACTGAACCCATCAGAATGGGCACATAGCCGGCACGTGAGCAGCAAGGTGAGTGCACATCTGCACAGAGTGGCTGCAGGGGAGCAGGCTGCTAAAGTTATACAGGACAATCCTGCTCATCTCGTAGGACCTGAGGCAGTAAGCTTTATTAAAACTCAGTAGTTAAACTGGCAGGTCACAATGAACTCTTCCAACATATCACTTCAGTAATTACCATTTTTTAAAAAGAAACAAAAAGTAAGAACATAGACATAAAACTAGCTTTTTAAATAAGAAATGAGGAAGAGGGAAGGTATAGCACTGTGCAGATTTCTGGGCAGTCTGCTCTCCCAGGAAGGTGCACAACCTGCATCTGTTTTTTCAATTTTACTGCATGCAATTCCACGCAATGAAATCACCCTGATCAACTACCCTAACGCTAACTAACCTAATCTGTGTGTTGCAAGTCTGGTGCACTCAGTTAGCTGATCCTCCAACTCCTCATTAAATTAGATGTTAAACTAACTCAGTAATTCCTTTCTCATCCTCTGCAGTGCTTAAGGTCTCAGACTAGTTGAACAAAAAAAAGAGGGCAGGAAGACAGAAGAAATGAAGAGTAAATGATGGACTTTTAAGCATAGAGATGGTGTCAGCACTGGCAAAAGACACACCTGAGGAACAGATGGGTCTTTCAAGCCCCCACTTGCTGGTGGCAGACGGAAGTACCCAAGAACATCAAAGAAGCCTGATTGCATCTTTCAAACAGAGTGAAACAAAAGGTTCGTGATGAGTTTCCTATTCACTTTCTTTTTTAATATAAAAATTATAATTAAAAAAGCAGGAATCCTTTTGCTGATTCACTGGTCTTTCAGTCATTCCCCCACAGCTGCCTGAAACATAGCAGGACAAAATGAAGCCACATTCCATTCAGAACACCTGCATTCACAGACCATGTTTTCACACAATTCTTACCTCGCTTTCAGGGTTTTTTTAATGTCCCTGCACAACTTGCCATTTTTAAGTGTGTTTACTATTTGTCACTTCTTATTCTCAGTTCAGAAGTTTTGCTGAGACAATGTTTCAGTTCATAATTTAACAGTAAAAAATCTCTAGGTCAACAGCATGCCATTATTTACACAGAAAGATGCACAGTCTCCTCAAAAAGATTACTAATTTTCCATTGCGAATCAACTTCCCCTTCCTCCCACACCTATCAAAAGTGCCAATGACTTGTTTCTAATGTTAACTGTATTAGAATTATCAATAAACTCTCCCTCCTTACTTTTCTTTCTCTCCTTTGAACTAACACAGGAGCACAAAATGGGGATTACATCTTTGAAAGAAAAAGCAATCATTATTGACTGGCACACTTTGGATTCTGCTCTGTGTTTCCCTGCATAGTATTAGAGATGGGAAGCTGGAAGGCCAGGCAGAATGGTTTTCTAGGTGAGATCCAACCCATGGGCTGTATGCTAGACACTCCACAACTGGACAGGCAAGACAAGGAAAACAAAGGAAAATAAAGTTTTCTCCATTTTGCAGAAAGGGAAGCAAGAAAAGATGAGACTAAAATGTCTCCCATAACATTACCCCAAAGGGCTGCAGCAGAATCAAGAACTCAGTAAAGGTATTTCCAAGCCCCACCCGAATTATTCTTGACCTCTTCCAGCACAATTCAAACCTGAAATAAAATTCAGTACTAGAGAAAGAGATCTTGCACATCAACTGTGAAGATCATCTTGAAATTTCAGTTTATTTGGGGAACAAGAGGCAACTCATTCCATGGCAGAAGTTGCATACTTAACAAATAAGTTGTTACTATTTTTTATCTCTACATTTGGGACACTATTCAAGACTTCCCAAACTTCACTGCTTCTAGAAATTGTGACGTCCCAGGGAAAGGACTGGGATATCAGATGATGTCCTAGAAGCAAAAGCAGATGGAATAGCAAAGCAATAAATTAATTTTCATGTATATGGTTCACACAGTCAGAGGGGAACAAACTGCGTAGATACTGAGAATATATAACCAGCTAATGAAAAGCATTTTCTCTAAACAGGATGGTTTCCAAAATTTTCCTAGGAAACACATATCCTCAGCTGTTTAGGGTCACTGAGCAGGCTGTCACTGCAACAATGTCATTAACAAGCATGTACAACATATTAAGAGAATGTCATAATTTATAGCATAAGAGCAATATTGCTACTGCTGATCTGGGATGCAAAGCCTGCTTTCTATAACCTTCAATACCAACTTATCCAGCTCCATATCTAAAGAGATCAAGTAGCAATGGGTTTGGGACAGATTTAGCATTTTTAAATACTCCTATTTGTTCAATTTTACAGTTCCATTTGGCTGGCAGAATGCCACTACAGTATGCAATTTAATACAGTCATAGCTGTCACAAGACATACTAGATTGCTCTATCCATGGACTGTCTTCTATATATAACTGATAAGAGCTTGCATAATTAAGGTTGCATTTAGAATTCTCAGCTATGTAACTAACGGCTCTTTGCAGTGAGCTTTCATTATATACAGAACACAAGCTTTCCTCACAACAGTAATTCTTCTTCTCCAAAAATGCTTCAAATGTCTTGATGTTGTATTTACAATAATCTTCAATGTTAACAAGGGCTCTAATTTTAAAACCTGGTGCAATTCCTTTGAACTTTTAATATTAAACTGCAGACTTTTTCTTCATATAGAACAGAAACAGAATTTCATATGATTGTTAAACAAGGAAAAGTCTGTATATTATTATTACACACTGGATTGTGAAACAACTGGAGACTCCTTTTCCTGAGTCAATGGAGTCCATCTCACTTCATACACAGCACAAAAAGAAGCTGTCAAGAGCAGGAATACCTGGAAAGCTGCCAGTAAAAAGTAGATTTTGTGCAGAGTTGTGGTATTGTTACTTCAAAAGGAAACTAAACATATCTAAACGTGACACAAGACTTTCCCTTCCCAGGCAGTAAGCAAGATGTCACAAGAACAAAATTTGAGATGACAAATATAGAAGGTATGACATTTTGAAACAGTCCACAGGAATACTTATTACTGCATCTTTTGCTTATAATTCAGAGGGCTTTCTCCATCAAAGGAACTCTAGTTTGTGTGCATCAGTTATGCACTTGGGTACTAATCCACAGAATAAACAGAAAGCTGTTGCAAACCATGGAAGCTAAACAGACTAAATTAATTTAGAACAGTAACTTTGGAACAGTCCAATTTTTTTCTTGCTTGGCACAGGACAATGAAAATAAATTAGGTGCTAAACACTCAGTACATCTTTTACAATCAGTGGAATCTCAGCACCTTTGCAGGAGAAATAGGCCACAGGTCGTCAAGTAATTCACCAAAGACATCTATTTTCTTAGAAATAGCAGTTGCAGAATCAGAGGTATGCCACAGCTTTACCATTACCCAAAATTCTTTTGAATTACCTTTCAGCATTATTTGTTCCTCTGTTATTTCTAAGAAGTTGGCAATAAGCACCCAAAATACCCTGAAAATAAGCATTGGGTCTTCTAACAAACTTTCAGAGCTACTGGAACAGAATGCAGTTCACCAGTTCTGCTTTATGGAGCATTAAAGTTATGCAAAGGCATCACTTTCAGAGGCTTTGAGGACAATTTTTGGACAGGCTCTATTTTGCTCATTTTTAAATAATGTTAAGAGTGGTCTATTAACTTCAGACAAGCGTGGACCATTTTGACCCTATACATATTCAAAGCAGTCGGAAATCAAGTGAATTGAGTTCTCCGTTATGCAACTCTATTTATCGTCCAAGAGCCAGTAAGACAAAGAGAGAGAAAGTCTCATCTCCTTCTTTCGCTTCCTCCCCCTGCCCCCAGGGGCAAATATGCAGTTTGAGACTACAGTATTAATCCCTATATGAAAGTTGTGACTGTTGTCCAAACCCCTTACTTTCACATTCCATGGCACAAATCCCTAACATCACAGAAAGTAAAATACTCAATCCTTGGAATAATATTAGAAATGCACACAACACACTCTGTACCTTACAGCTCACTTACCACCAACACCTGTGCATGCTGAGACTTTAAAAAGATGTTACAGTGAGACATCTGTTGTGAGCACCCAGGTAATCTCATCTGTCGGTAGTATAATTTGCATTTGTTTATCTATCTAGATACTTATATGGCTCCCTCACTGTATTACTAAGGCATTTCACAGGCAGTAATGAATTTCTCCAGGAAATACCCTTGCAAAATAAGCATGATTATCTCCAGTTGAGAGGTGAAGAACAGATATACACAGAAATGGAGTGCACTGCTGAAGGTCACACTGAAAGTCTATGAAACAACCATAATCAGACCAGAAGTCTCCCAAAATCACAGGTTGGCTGTGACTCCTCCCATGCTGTCTTGGCTGAACAGAAAGTCAAAAAGAAGCAGTAACATGACCTTTTGCTTCTCATGTTTGAGACAAAATTATTACCTCTAACTGAAACAATCTTAAAATGTTAAGAACGCTAAGATTTTCTGTATCGTGCCACCGCAAATACCTTAGTATGCATTTACCCCTAATACTCTTAACAAAATGTTTATATTATAATTGTCCCACCAATCACTACTGCTGCTAGTGGTTGCTGTGTCAGAGCTGAAGAACAGTGGCTAATTTCATCATGCAGAAATAATTCTGCAGCAGCTCATATTGAGTTTATTGCATTTAGGAGCAAAGACGACATCAGTCTACCATTCAGGAGTTTTTTTAGAGTCCTTGTCCCGAATGATCAATTGTCATTAACTTTCAATTCAAGATGAGTATATGTCAAACCTGGCTGCTTCCTAGTAAAATCTATGGAGGTGATTTGAAGAAATGTAGGGATGAGAGGGATACAAACGTAACAAAGAAGCTGTATGCCTGAAATCATCCCTTTTTTGGGGGGGATATCAATTGGTATAATAAAAGAATTATGTTTCCCTAAAAAACTATTGCTTGCTTATAGCCTCTGGCCTTCACAGTACCGTAATGCTAATCTTTCTCGATTTTCATCCTAGACCACTAGGAAAAAACTCAATGTTCATATTAGAAATCCCCCACCACAAACAGACTGATAACACTAGGAATGACATTGGTAAGCAAGAGTATTTATAGCTTGGTTTTAATGGGCATTCTGTTTCTTTGGGAATATAAAACAGACTTCCTTGTGTTCTAGTACTCCTAGCAGTGAGAAACTACCAGGAAGCTTACTGGTGCAAATTCACTATGACAGCAAAGTAAACAGAAGCACAGATTTAGGCTCAGAAAAGAGTTTCCCCAAAGCAGGAATTCTAGGATCCATGGGGGTAATTTGCTTACTCTGTAATACTGTCCACTCGCAAGGATCACCTGGTCATTTCTGACTAACAATGTCCATACTACTGTACAGACCTAGAAGTCTAGTACTTTCCTGCAGCTTGTGATAGTTTTTTGTTATTTTTCCACTTTTGTACAAAAGACATTTAGTTTGTTTCAATCTACCAGAATGTTTTATGACTTACACGTGTAGAGGAAGGTCTCTGGATGGGTGTTCAACAAGCCTTTCTGCACCATGCACATACCACACGTTGTCTGCCTGAACAACTCTGATGGACTTTTTCTGTCCTGAGTTCTTATCCTATCAGCAAACCTGAGAATGGGCCTGAAGTGGGCTCAGCCTGTCCATACCAAATCTGTCATCAGAAGGACTGCAGAAACAGCACCAAACAAGTGTCTAATATAACTTGGAGGATGAAGAAATCAGCATGTGATTTAAAAATCTGTGAGCTTTCAGCATCTTACCCAAAGGCTAGCTGTAAGTAGTACTTCCCAGGTGCACCACTTCTGTACTTGCGGGTCCTGCACTTTGGCCACAACAACCCCATGCAGCGCTACAGGCTGGGGGAAGAGTGGCTGGAAAGCTGCCTGGCGGAAAAGGACCGGGGGGTGTTGGTCGACAGCCGGCTGAACATGAGCCGGCAGTGTGCCCAGGTGGCCAAGAAGGCCAATGGCATCCTGGCCTGTATCAGAAATCGTGTGGCCAGCAGGAGTAGGGAAGTGGTCGTGCCCCTGTACTCGGCACTGGTGCGGCCGCACCTCGAACACTGTGTTCAGTTTTGGGCCCCTCACTACAAGAAGGACATCGAGGTGCTGGAGCATGTCCAGAGAAGGGCAACGAGGCTGGTGAGGGGTCTGGAGAAACAAGTCTTAGGAGGAGCGGCTGAGGGAGCTGGGGTTGTTTAGCCTGGAGAAAAGGAGGCTGAGGGGAGACCTTATCGCTCTCTACAACTACCTGAAAGGAGGTTGTAGCGAGGTGGGTGTCGGTCTCTTCTCCCAAGTAACTGGCGATAGGACGAGAGGAAATGGCCTCAAGTTGTGCCAGGGGAGGTTTAGATTGGATGTGAGGAAAAATGTCTTTACTGAAAGAGTGGTTAAACATTGGAACAGGCTGCCCAGGGAAGTGGTTGAGTCACCATCCCTGGAAGTATTTAAAAGACGTGTAGATGAGGCGCTTAGGGACATGGTTTAGTGGGCATGGTGGTGTTGGGTTGATGGTTGGACTCAATGATCTTAGAGATCTTTTCCAACCTTAATGATTCTATGATTCTCTTAAAGTAGCTTATTAATTATCAGAGGCACACTTAATGAGTTTGAAACAGCATGGGTTGGGCGTGATGTAGCTCAGGTTATCCCTGAGCATTCACGAGCAGTAGACATTTCAGGTTTTTTAAATGTTCATGAATTTACTACATTTGGGCAAGAGTGATGGCACCAGAGAGAGACCCTGTCTTTGCATCCCTTTTTTGCTTCCTTTCTCATACATTAACTAACGTAAAGATAAAGGTGCTTTCTTTCCCCTGCATGCATCCTTTAATTAATGAATGTGCATCATCCTTTAATTTCTTATGGCATTCCACACATGCTTTTGATGCACTAGTGGATCACTACTACCATTTTACTAATACTCCCCAGCAAACCTTAAAAGGCTGCAAAATAGGATGATGCCATACTTTTGATGTAGATAGAGTGTTACAGTTCCTTCCTTCACAAAGGTGGCTGCCTGCATGCACTGCGTAGTCATATGAACTTGTTTATGTCCTTCGTCTTTCTCTTCCACAATGACAGGCTCACAGTGTTTCCTTATTAAAGCCCTTGGGTTTTCTCAAGTGTAAAATATATTAAATGTAGGATAGCTTTAGCAGGACAATATAAGAACTTACAGCAAGTTAGCTTTAGCTTCAAGTCAGTACTTCTATTCTCAGCTTCTGGTTTTAGTTGTTAAGGCTACCACTAAGTGTTAACACCTGCACCCAGTTCTGGTGATGATATTCAACTGCCAGCAACTTGCTGTGTGACCCTGGCCACATCATTTCAATTATGCTTCCCATCTTTCTTACTTGTAGAGAGCTTGTAATTCTCAGATAGAAGAAGCCACTCATTCCAAATGCCAAATATTCTTATAGTAAGCATGCTGGAATCCCATGATAAAAGGCTCTATGGAAGTGTAAAGTGATAGTAAAATGTTGTTATTAATGTGTATATGAAGATATTGTCACTTGAACTTCCAAGCAGCTTTTGACCCCTGGAGAGGACATCAGAACCAAGAAACAGTACTGCAAGAAAACTAGCAATTACATGACGGGTACAATAGCAATAATGGATTTTTTTTCTCAAAGATCAAGACGGAACCCTTTTATTTTTTCCTCAAGTGTTAACACACAATACTAATGACATTTTTACAGTTCCTGGCATCAATCAATACTAGGAGCAACAAGCAAGGTGTTTTTCCTCCAACTGAACGAGACCGAAGAGAGAAAGAAATTCTAGCAGTGGGGAAAAAAAAAAAAATTAGTAAAATGCTAGCATCCTGACTTAGCTCTAAGTTTATACATTTGACATTCATATTCTTAATTTCCTATTCATCTACAGAGAAAATTCCTTTATCTTTATAACAAAATAATGAGTTGCTGTGCAGCATAACTTCAATCTAATATTAAAGTCATAATACACATACATGCACACACATCTGTACAGCCAAACTGAGACATTAACTCATAGAGCTATAAAGGAACTTCAATTTTTAACATTTTCACAAAGTGGGCATGTGTAGATACATAGCTGGGCAAATTGATTTTGGAATCCGGCCAAACCTAAAATTAAATGCTTTGTGACAGCTGTCACTATTTGTCTGTCACACATCAGAGAACATCAGGCCATACTGTAACATCAGTTGAAGAACATACATCCTTTTTTCCAAGCTACTGTCTAGTTCAGTGTTTTCACGACAACTCTTGTGCACATTTCTTATACCTTTGATACCTGGCAGGAGATTACAAGTGAAATTCCACTTGCACCACTTCCTTGCCTCTTTCCTATCGGGAGTAAAAATACTCACAGGGATTCAGTCAACTTGAAGCCTTGCCGGGTAAAATGCAACTGTACAATTCAGAAGCAATCTCCAGTCACTCAGCACCTACTCCAGAGGCCTTTCATTACCTCTGTGGATTTGCAACTACCGTTGTTTATTACTCTTCTCTACCCACAGAAGCTCCACAAGCACCTTCAGAGGAAAGTGAGACGTAACAGCACGTTTTCATTGCTTGTACCCTAAACTTTCTCCAATATGCAAACTAGGCAACTGAAAAAAAAAAACCCTTTAGTGGAAGATACTTCAAGTATGTATATCAAATTAATTTACCAAATCACTGCTACAGTCACAGCAATCACACAACTGCACTTACTTACTTTGTTTATTACAGGAGGAGCGGACACTCTTCATTAGACTGAGCAACTTGCTTTGCTAGTAGCCAATGTGCCCATTGTCAGGAGAGTTCGGGAATATGTTAGTGTAGGCATACCAAATACAACTGATCATATTTCTCTACAATAGCGTTGCAAAAATGGCGGAGACAGGGCCAAACTGTAAAGTTACCACAGAATACAAAACATAACATCCTAAGAAGCCCCAACCTGACCAAAGATTTTATACTTTGAAACAAATGAGGCAGCAGATACTTGGAGACAGGCATCTGAAAAACCGCATCCAGAGGACAGATAAGCAGCATACCTGTTCTAAACAGAATGCTCTTGCAAGATGGTTAATCAAGATAGCGCAGCCTGATGTTTTTCATCCCTCTTTCCATAGTAAGCAACTTCAAAAGACTAAGAACCTATACTGTAAAAATTTGTTCAAATTAGCTTGGAAATGGACATGGAATTTAACTGTAATTGCTTGTGTTTGTGCCAAGTATAGCTGCTATAGCACATTTCTCTTATTAATGTCTTTAAACTATGAACACACTGCAATTACTCTGCATTGATTTTAAAAGCAGACTTAGCACAATAACATCTCCAATTTGTAAGCAAAACAGCAGCACTATAAATCAAACTGTTAAAGTCACTATTTGAGCCAAACATGAGCAAATTAATAGAGAACAATTATGGAGATCTGTCTTTACATTTCTGTATATTAAAACTATGGAATTTAGCACCCGTTACATTGTGCTTTATGTCATTCACACAGCATAGGAAGCCAATTGCTGAATGATGGTAGCTTTATTGCCATGTCCCTCACTGTTAGTCAATACACACAGAACTGAAGACGACTTGCAGATTCTTCCTTCTGCAAGGTTAAGTAGTGCAGATACAGGAAAGCCATTTGCTTGACATTACAAGCCTTCCACATATGGCCTTACAGCAGAAATGGTATTAAAATCTCCAACCACTGTGCCATGAAAGTATGACAGAAGAGCAGGATGTTGAACAAGCAAGTGATAATTACTTGATATAAAATTTGATTAATCTCTCTGTATAATGTAACAAAGCACTTTATAACAGCACAGATCAAGCCTCCAAGTGCACTGTCAGGCCAAGGAAACTAGAGAAATACATTATATTTAGTAGTTTCTGGCTCAGAAGACTAGAGATATTTTATGGTTAAACTTGTGACGCTTACAATATCATATATCTGAGAAATAGGCAGCAAAGTAAAAAAAAAAAAAAGACTCCCAGTAAAATTAGGCTCTGACACCTTTTCATCCATACCTGAGCAAATGTGCCCAGCACACAAATGAAAGGCTTATTTTTAATCCTGCCAGCTTCCAAAATGACGCCATGGCTCTAAGAGATGTCCGTGAGATACACAGCTGAACATAACCCCAGCACTGCACTGCCTCTGCCGGGACTCCAACAGGCACTGAAAGGTTGCAGAGGTGCTCTGGACAGCAAGGGCTGTGGCTAATGCACAGCCATGGCTGGAGGCAGATGCATCCACGCAGCCAAACCCCTACTCCAAGGGAGGAATACATAGAGCTGCTTTCTGATTCCCAAAAAGGGAGTCTTGAAGTGTATCAGGTATACTGGAGAGGGAGGGAATGTCTTCTTCAATGGTCCTAGCAGATGGACAGAGAAAGCTGTCCTCCAGAAATGCAGGAGCCAAGATCCCACAAAAAGGGGAGGGGAGGGGAGGGAAATTTCCTCTGACTGTCATTTTAGTACCGGAATAAGAAGCTGCTGTTGCGGCACTCTAACCAGGCATTGACTGCAAGACACTTAATTTTCCAATTTATTAGATCCTAACTCTAAACGTAGAAGTAATTGATGTGTGAACACAGGCAAATGAAACAACTCTCAACATAACAGCAAGAGAGTTGCTTCTACCACTCAGTACTGGATGATGGATTCTATTTTTTTGTAAAGAATTGCTTCTGTGAGAAGCAATGCCATTGCAGCTCAGCAGCCACGCAGTGGCATATTTATTATATAAGGTACCTTCACATCATTCCATACTTTTACCGGCAACACATCCCTACAAAACCCACCACCTCTCTACTTTGGCTGTAAAAAATCCTTTATCATGTTTTGAACATGTATGGTTCACCTAAGCATTCACTGACACCTTTATCTTCCAAACACGATTTGGCTTCTTTGCCAAACACATGCATGGGATCAGTTCAACACTTAAAATTGTAAAGATAGATGCCTGGTCTTCTTTTAAAAGCTCTCACAAAAATAGCAGCCAACTGCCCCCAGTTAGATTGACTGTCACCAACCAAGACTTAAAGCACTAAGAACCTAACACACACCAGTGAACTTGCTACTTGTCATGAATTTCACTTTTTGGCTGGGCATCAACCATTGCGCTTCATCAAATTTCTTAACTACAGTCCTTAAGGGGCAAGGGCTGTCTCCTTTGCCTTCATTTGTAGTGACCACGACAATGGGGGACTTACTGGGTTCTATCAAACCTCACTGAAGCAATAAACCTGGCAGAGAGTGTTACGGGAAAGCTAAAGCAGGTGTTAGATGGGAAGCTTACATAAAGTCAGAGCAATTCTTCCCTGTCTTTTTTGTTCTGTAAACACAAACACGCACATGTGTGCACACATACACAGAGTTAGCAAGCCCTATCAAGAATTGTTGTAAGCCTTTTTGTAATGCTAGCCTCATTTCTTTTTAAGCTATCTAAATTACTAGCTCCGGGTAGGAAACTTTGACTAGTCTACTTCTAAAATGCTTGCTGGAAAGTTGCAAACTCACTGGCAACTGAGGCATTACAAACAAAAATACTCACAAACCCTTCACTTGAGCCGTGCAGCTATTACAGGACACTGTTAATGTGTTGTACAATACTTCAGTTCAGAATACGTGAGTTTTTACAATTTCACTACCTTGCTCATATATCACTCCTAATCTTTCTTTAAAAGAAAAATGCTTTAACAAGATACCAGAAATTCAGTCATAACTGGGGGAGACAGGTTTCATATAAGTTTAAATGAAGTTCTTAAAAAAGTCACTTATAAATTTTTTTGTTTGTTTTATCCGTTTAGTGCATACAGCCATGAAACCAAGGCACCGTCCAGTGTTTCAGCATTTAAACTATAAATGCAAATGTGTGGGCATGGGAAGGAGCCAGATGGCTCCAGGGATGATAGGGTGGTCAAGCGATGTTCTGTCTTTCGCCTTATCTAGGTCAACAGTTTGAAACAGACTGAAAAAATTACCAGCCAACAGGAAAGGACCTGCCAGCCCATCCCAGTCCTCATGTTGCCCACAGCAACTGGCAGCTTTTCTAATGTCTAATCAGCAACATCAGGGGATGGACAAACACAGAGATGACCTCAACCAGTTCTCTCTGGAACACCATCAGGGTGCAGAGTCGGATGTACAAGTGTGGGAGGCTTGCTTGACAGAACCCAAACTCCTCTGTTCTGCAGCCAAAAACCTGCTTACACTAAGGCAGGCAGACAGTTAACTTTTCACCGACACTGCAGGCTTCAACACAGAAGAACAGAAAGGAATTGCCATTTCAAGAAGGTAGAAGAAAGCTCAGCCCCTTCCCCTGGCAACACCGTCTTATTCAAATATATTCCAAACTCTAGCACACAGCACCCGAGACAGATGAAAGGCTGATTCACGTCAGTTCTTATTTCAACTCTTTCTGAAATTGTCTAAAAGCTCATCCTCCTCTAAAGTTGCTTAAATACCAGGAAACATTACTTTAGCCCTGTGAAATGTTGGCTGAAGGACAATCACACATCTGAATTCCGGCACATACATGGCTTTGACTCCTCTCTGTGCATACATCGGACACAGGAGGGGATACAGAATGGTTCTTACAAACCCAGCTGATTAGAAATCTCTTCTCTGGGCATATATCACAGCAGTCATAAATGAGTACGAATGAGAGCAAATTCTGTAAGAATCCATTCCTACAACACTTGGGGAAAAGTTCATTCCTTCTCTGCTTCACTACCAGTTTTGAAACACCCCTTGCTGCAGAACAGCCAGTGACCGCGTTTCACAACCCTACAAGCAGCAAGATTGAAGCTTCTGACTTTGTCAGAGCACTACAGACACACAGCACAGAGT
>NW_008825280.1:122526-143522 GCF_000699105.1 Pygoscelis adeliae
GCTCACAGGTGGGAGAGCAGAAAACAACAAAACAGCAGCAGCTTTCCAGAGCCCGCTACTCTAACACACAGTGTGCTTGGCTTTGCATGTAGATGTACCCCACAACTTCCAGATGTCAGATTCAGCAGCCCCCCAGATATGCCAGCTTGCTCCCTTCTGCAGCTGGGGACTGGATTACCCAGCAGCCTGCTTCTGGCCGCATGATTAAATCCCAGGCAGTGGCTGATCTTGAAGTATTTCAGAGCTACAAAGTAGCTATGCTGAAGTATATGCTTTAGATACTGGGCAACTGAGTTCCATCCTAATAATAGAGAGAGTCCTCCAGAGAGAGCAGTAACAGACACATCATGCTTAGTAAAGTACACAACGAGCAACTGTGGCTTGCAACAAATTTCATCTCCCTGTTAATTCAGGTATATTCAAAGGTGCATACAATCGGAGACAGCTTATGATATAGCTGAACATAAAATCTTATTAAAATATTCAGAAATGTATTTAAAATTTGATCTCTGTTTAGAAACTTTCATTTCAAGATGCTGCTAACGTGTATGACAGATGAGTACTACATCTGGTATTCTCTGTCCCATACATCTCTATTCTCTATACATCTATACATATTCTCCATACATCTATCTCTATACATTATCTATTCTATACATCTCTGGTATTCTCTATGCTACACATCTCTATTCTCTGGTATTCTCCTGGAAGCATGGAAGGTGCTGACTAAGTGTTTGCTCTTTTTGTGAAACGGATTTCAAAAGTAACACAACACAGGTAGTGGCTTGTTTAAAAATCAAAAACAGCCTATGCCAGATTCCTGTAAGAAATTCTGTTGTGTGGGGAGAAGGAGAAAATAAGTTCTACTTTACTGGCATTACTGTTTGTGTGCAGTAGCACCCATGATAGGCAAAGCACTGTTCTAATGCACAAGGAGGCAGAACCCCAAAAACTCCACGTGAAACCAGCACTGCAATTTCAAATCACAGAACGACTAAGAAGGATTAGGAAGTAGTTTAAGAGAGCGCTGCAGTTACTTGATAAAACCTGCTTTGGAGTGTATTGCTTTGCTGTCTTCTCCACAGCTAAAACTCAGTCCTCACCATTACAAGCAGGAGCAATTTTAGTGTCCTCTCAAGTTCTTAATTCGCTTTTTTTGTATTAACTCCCTCACTCCGAATGCCCCTTTTAGCTCTCTCGATAAACAGATCGATTTGAACATAAGACAGCAAAGTGCCGAGTCATCATTCAACTCCCACTGAAAATACAAGGAGCTGAGCATAATCAGTCAATGGAAGGACTTACTCTTATAAGTCTTCTAGTTGTAAGTTACTATAACAGAAGCCTCTTTCACTTCCAACTTCATGCCAATTCCTGTTATTACAACGGCCCAACTACTTGCTTTCCAAATGCACACTTCCCCTTTTACTCTTTAGTCCCTTTTGTTTACAGTAAAAATTAACAGTCAGGTCCCTCTAAAATTCATGTTTAAGAGCTTTTCTTTAAAAAAACCCCCAAAACACAGTGAATTTTTATTAAGTCATATATTCTGGCTTCTTTTTCTGTCTTTATTTTTCCCCCTATACCTTTTGACTCATGTTTCCAAGCTTTTTTCCAAAACTGCCAGGGCTAATGATTTGTCTAGTTTTTTGGTTTGGTTTCTTTTCAGCTAGTATTTTGAATGATCACATGACTCTGGGATCGAGGCCTTAAGAAAATTCTTGAATGACTGGAGATTCAAAGTCACGATATTTCTTTCACGAAATCTTTCAAATTCTAATTGCTATCTTATCATTTGCTGGTAAAGCCATCCCATTCACCTTACTGGTTTCAAATGGAGCTTTAATTCAGTCAAGGAAGGTATCTTATATAGATATATGTCTTATATCTACCAATACAGTCCTAGCACACACACTTCATAATAAAAATGAGCTACTACACAAAGACAAGGAATTTATTTTGGATCAAGAAGGCAGAACAGTAAAACCAAATCAGACTAATGCTGATAACAAACAGCTCAAAATGAGCATGCATTACTGCAAGGGTTTAATAGAACTTGATTTTTTTTTCCCATAACTTTGAGAGACTCTTCACTGCTTAATTTAGTCAGAACACTATGAGCAGGGTCAGAAACCAACCAGCCAAACACCCCTATTTATAAGGACCCATCTCTCCTCCTCTTTTTCCATTCTCTGCATCTCTGCTCACTGAGCCAAGATACACTATAAGCATTACAACACAATATATCCTTCTAGAAGTTTAAACCTTAACATTTGCACAACACGAACAAGTGCAAAGTTGTTCTCTTGGGTGGTCATGTTCAGCTGTTCAGTAATGGGGTAACTAAGGAATCAGAACTGAGGACAAGAATCATAAAAAAACAAAACCAGAGCCTGAGTAGCTGAAGCAGTGAAAATACGCTGGTTTGCCTCTCATCCAAAGGAAATAAGCCCATCATCTGCTAGGATGGCTCCTCTCCATAAGGAGAACATAGATAAAACATAAAACTTACTTCCACTCAGCAGTCAAAAAATAAATGTAGACCTGTGCATTTTGTCAGGGGTTTGCTTTTCGACTATAAAAAGAGCACTAAGAAAAATGTGCTGAGCTCTCCTAATTCAGCACAAGTACTGCAACGAGTAAAGAATTATTCTTTTCCTCAGGCTAGGCTATTTCAAATGTCACTTGTGCTCACATAGGTATGGGGGCCATGAGAAGCCAGTGGGGGAGAGATCTTACACCTACCTCACTGTTGGGCCATGTGCAGGTCAGTTGCTGTGGTCTGCACAAAATGACTTGCCAAACCACTTTGCTTTTTATATTTCGTCGCTAAAATACAAGCAATCAGCAAGTTCTGCAGGGAATGACTGAATGAAAAATCCACTTTTTCAGGGCTAAAACTAGCATCATAAAAAGTAACTATACTCTAGGACACTAACATAAACAATAGATGTGTTTATGGCAAGTGTTTCCCAATGTCACAAACAAATAGTGAGATCTCCACAGTAGCTGAAAGAGAGTCATTTTGCAAGCAGGTGGTTTGGAGAACAATCCAGGGTTCTCTTGTCAGGATTTTTCCAGTCGGAGGATATTCCTTTCAAAGTAGCAACACTAATCTGAAGCTAAGAACCCTTTTCTCCTTGCTTTCAAAGACAGAGGGCAAAGCGCAAAAAGCTGGCCCACCTAAGCTGCTTAAAAAGCTCTGTAACATTTTCATTAGTGGTAGAGTAGCTGCACTGACCACAGCAGTCACCAGTTACGTGAGATGCTCTATCCCAGCACCATTCCACCCGACATGCACACACAACATTCAGTGGAAAATGAATGAAGAGGCCAAGGTGGACTATCTGTATTCCCCAAAGCATCTTAAATGTAAGCTCTGGAACAAAGTACTATTCCCTCTTTTGTGTCCATAGACACTTACACAATAGCCTTCCACACTCACCCCAAGCCATGCAGAACTGGGTACCAGGAGCCTAGACCCAGAGGCCAAGCAAAGAGAATGAGTCCCAGCTCATTCCACAGTAGGAAAAATGGGTACTGATGATCACATAAAGTTTTGCCTGGAGAGTTTCTTCCCTTGTTCTAATCAGCTGCTTGCTTGAACACCAGATTTCACAACCTGCTAATCTCAGCTCTGCTCTACACAGTTTCCCTGTCTTCTTTGGCCTAGTGGCTGATGAAGTCCCATCTCTTCCACATTTCTTCTCCCTTCCTATATCTTATGAATTAACTCACCACCTCCAGAATGAATTCCACTCCTGTTTCACCAGCAAAAGTTCTACCTGTGAACCCATCATTCACTCTACTTGCACACTTTTATCCCTTTACCTGCCTCATCTTCTGAGTATCTCAGCTCCCAAAACAGGCCCTGCCTATAACTCTGCATTTACACAACACCTTGCACAACCAGGCCCAGGTCTCTACTAGTCTCTAGATATTGTTCTGACACTTACATTAAGGCTTTTTTTCCCAGGTATGCTATTTGGTCAAATAAAGATATCATCTCTTCCTGCAAACCTCAACACAATAATAAGAGGACAATAATAATGGTGGTAAAAGCAATAGCAGTAGCACTGTGTAAGATCCACATAATCAGCACAAGGTACAGCAGGGAAAATACCTAGCTCTGATACCGCGTTTGGGACATGAATTGAAGAATAGTCTGCCCACTTGGACACCATGTGGAATTTAAGAAGGCAGTGCATAATTACCCGAGCTGGTCTTGGCTAGGACGCCAGGATTAGCACTCCAACACTTCTGAAAAATGGCCAGGAAGGCTGTTTTGCCTCTCACCCAAAGGAAATAAACCCATCATCTGCTAGATGGCCCCCAAACACTATGTCAGGCATCATTTTTACATAGATTTGAGAAAAGTGCCTTTACTGATTCACCTGAGTGACTTTCAGCATCAAATGCATCCCTTAGCAGTGCACTGGACCAGTATCAACCCAGAAAACCAAGTGCTCTTCCCTGGTTCATCAAAAACATACTCTTTGCTACCTCAATTTTTCTGTACATTTCTCAGCCAGTTACACAGAGACATTAAAGGTAACAGTGACCTAATTTTGACACTGTGGTTTCATAATGTAAAGATAACCTAATTCTTCACTAGTCCCAAAACTCTTCTTCCTGATAAATGACCTTCTCTCTAGAGTATTTAATATTACGTTTGGCAATAAGAGGACTGAACAAAATATGCAAACTGGAAATTAAAAAGCCTTGCTTTTCCTTGAGATCAATTAGGATGAGGTGCACAAACACAGAAAAAGAGCGTGAAATATATTAATGTGCAGCTCTGCATCCTAAGATATGAGCAATCAAATCTCTTGCTTCAATAAGTACTGAGATCAGGGGTCATGAAGGAAAGTTGTTTTCCCCCCCATGGTACAACACTGCTTAATTGCTTAGATGCATAGAAGTTTTCTTTAATTTTCTTCAGCAACAACAGGTATTGGCCCTAAATAGGGTCAAGAAAGGTTTTGGTACAACGGTTCCGAATAGAGTTAGCAAATGAGTATAGTCAAAGACATTTGGCAAATAAGAATATGATAGATTCCTACCATATTATTAATCTGATTAAAAAGGGTTTACATAAATAAACACTAAGAAACAGTTTTAACAGAAAACTGCATTGAAAAGCAGTAAGTAGACAAACCAACCAGGAAACAGATCAGCTTAGCATGACTTACCCTTACACATGGCTTCAACGAGCAGAGGAGGGTAAGCTCCTCCACTGGTTGTGGACTTTTCAGGGAACAGGCTAACTGTATGTGCTCGTTAACCACAGGTAGTGAAGTGGAGAAGAGCTTCTATGCAGCATGATGCTGGGCATGAAGTATCAGCATTCTCAGAGGAATGCTGTTACTTCCGTAAGGAAGTGCAACAGATGAAGCTAAGTTTTACATTCCATCACTCCTGCATTATTAGGAATGCAAGTAAAAAACGGCTAACTTCTGTTAGAGCAGTATCTTATAAATATTACACCACTGTACACACAATCTTCACACAAACACACACAACCATGTAGCTATTTGCAGCCATCATTAAAATAATTGGATTATTTCATTTTATTTCATAAAAACACTAACAATAATTCTAACAAATACTTTATTAAAATGATGGCTATCTACCTTTTTGGATTGCTTTCTAGCCAGAATGCTTGCTCAGCATTCACTCTTCACTTCTGCAATCTTCATCCCTTTAGAAGGCCACATGTGTGCATGACAGCCTCATGTTACAATATCTGTGAATGTCATTGCACAAAACTCAGTGCACTTTCTTTGAAAAGTACTATTCATGACTTCCCAAGACTTCTTTCCAATGACATCAATGGCATACACTCCCATGGATTGTAAAAGCAGCAAGGTAAGTCCTCCACCTTGGCATAAGAACCTCAAACAATCTGTTTTTTGAAGTGGCAAGACTGTATGTGCTAAACAAAATGCCAGGCTTCACCATGAAGACTTTTGGTCAGCTTGGACAACTGCCATTATTGGAAAGCAAGCAAATGGAAACTTCCTTTCATAAGGACAACTCAGCTACTAAGAGCAATAGGATGAAACTTCCAAAATCCTCCTGGCTAACACCTACTACTGTTGGATCAGTGAGCAGCATCCTCACTGAAAGGTACACACTATATCCTTTCTCTCTCGCTCGCAACTACTCTCCTCTAACAGATGGTCAGTTTACATGTGGTAAAGACCCACTCTAATTAAAAACTCTGTCCTCATTAGCCATCCTCAAAGAATACGACAGCCCTGGCTCACTTTTTCTGATGAGTATGTGCTTCATTTCATGGTAAACAGCAGCCGGGAAAACAAAAAATACAGTCAATTTCTACACTGGGGTCGTGTGGAGGGGCTGGATTGCAGATCCCCAGGAGACAGTCAGAGACACCATTCACCAAGGTTGGAAACCCTAGCCTGGGGGTCAAGACAGACCCCAGTAATCAGCATGTGAAGTTCTTCTGTCTTCTGGAAGGATTCACAGAGTGTGATTCATATTCCCATCACCTTTGAATTACTTTTCACATTTCAAGAGCTCTCACCACATTTACAATCAACTGCTCTACAATTATTTTTGGAACACAACAATCACAAACTAAAAAGACATTAGCAGGACTCTGGCTTTATAAAGGCACAGATTTACTGCTTCCCCCTTCCTGCAATTCCTCTCCTCCTCTCCAGCTGGAGAAGCCAGAGGGACAACAGAGAGATAAATCACCTTTTTCAAGAGTCATTTACCTTCTGCAGAATCTACAGACCATTCTGGATTCAGTGTCACTTCAGAATGGAGACATTGTGGACTACTGGAAGTGTCTGCAGAATTACTGACTTCAAAAATCTCTAACACCCTAGAAAGACTATCATCATCTATAGGTCCTAAGGGAAAGAAGAACAGTATTGCAGTCAAGACCTTTAATCAAACCTCTGGAGACACAGGTTCAATTCTCAGCTCTTTCATAAATCATTCTCTAACTTTATATTCCAGCTCACCATCTGTAAATATATATGGAGAGGTATTTCAGATTTCCCATTTCAGATCACAAACTCTCAGCTGCTAGGAGCACCTTTTACTATCTTTTCATTAGAATCTCATCAAGCAGAACCTTAGTTGCTGAGTGGTACCCTGAGATGGTACTTTCTGCACGTGGCAACATAGGCAGAGCCCCGCTGTGCTCCACTCTAGGTTACCTGCAGGGTCCCAAGAGGAGTAGTAGACTCACATAGACAGACAGAATAATAGAATTTAAAGCTTCCTTCCAGGACAAACTTCTTGGCTGGCAGGTACCAGGGTTTATGTTAGTTTTAGGCTTCTCTTTGCAGCTCACCTATCCATTTTTCACTTACTTCAAACTTCCCATGAGCCTAGCATAAACCTGACTGCAACAACCTGTCTCAGATCATTCTGAAACTGAGTATTTGTGACCCATAAGCAAGTCAGTAAAAAGCAGCTATTTTCTACTGCCAGGTCTGACTCTTAGACAGAAAATTATAATTATCAAGACGACTATTTTATGTGGCAGTGATGACACACAGTCCCTCTCACAGGGAGCTCTATTTTCCATTTTAAGCAAATAGATTTTCAGTCCTGAGCATCAAATATTTGAACCACTCATATTCCCCAGTGTTTTGCATTGAGTATGGCTCTCTTCCAAAAGGCAATGTCAAAAAGCAATAGAGAGGTCCAGTGTTACGTCACTTTTTTTTTTTTGCATCAGTCGTGTTTGGTTTGCAGTTATCAAACAGAGTTTTGTGGGTTTGTTGTTTTTTTTTGCTGACTCTGAACCCTGAAATATCGGCCTTGGGTTTTAGAGATAAGCTGAGCTATTTTCTTCTGTCACACTTTCACTAATAGCAATGCTCTTGCAGGCAAGTTCTGTTCTTCGAGAAGTTGGTGCAGTTCCACTGTGCAAGGTCTTATTGACTCAACAAGGCCACTATTTCTGTGAAACATGCAGATCTGCTCCTGGACTGGATAAGCACTAAAAGGATGAGAAGTGAAAAGCTCTCCAAGTTACGCCAGTCACCAAAGTCAATAGACGTGACTACATACATCTCAGGTGGCCAACTTACAGCATTTGAGCCATGTATGGCTTGAATGCTTGAGCGCAGGTGACACTCATGGGTCAGCCCTATCTGACTACATACGCAGGTTAGTCTCATGCAGCAGCAAAGCAAAGGGACCTGTAAGAAGTTGTTGTCACCTCACACTCCTGAACTACTTATAGAAACCCCCTTCCCCAGAGCTCTCCGAAGCATGAGGTATGTACCCTGTGGCATTCCGCTGCAAAGAAGTTTAATTCAAGTCTCATAGGGTTGGAATAGCTAGACACCAATAAGATACAAATGGCTGCATTAAGTGTCACTTTTATACAGCTCTCTGACCACAAGCAGCATAGCTAATAAAATGTCATCTCATCTGCTTGCTACTCCAGAGGTTGTTACAACTACAGCAAAAAATGAAAGGGGAAAAAAGCAGAGAGATGATCTATAGCAGACAGGGCACCTGAGTAGAAGGGAAGAGAAGCACACAGTGCTACTCTCAGGTCTGCCATGTCCTCCTGCATGACCCTGGTTAAGACACTCAAACCCTCTGTATCTCAGATGCCCACCTTGTAATCCTTAATAAAGGGTTTTGAAATTTGAAGAAGAAAGGTGTCTTAACACTCCTTGTGCCTATCTTCATCTTGGATTTTTTTGTTACTTTTCCTTTCAGGAGGGTTAGCACAGGAAAAGTATTAGGGTTCTCCTGAGTCTTGACTTTATTTATTTATTTGTTTGACTTACGCTCATGAAAGGCAGCAATAGAAAGCAACTTGCACGTAACCACAAAGCAAACCCGGTATCTCCCAGGTCCTTAGGCTCTTCTCATTTTTAACCCCCAGTTTTTCCTTAGGAAATGAAAAAACTACGAGGTCCTTCATCTATAGCACAGATAACCACAATATAAGACACTCTCGTGCTTCCCTCTGCCAGTGTATACCAAACCTATTTGGAAGGCATCATCACCAGGCATCTTTTTGTGAGCAAATCCATTAAAGCAAACCTCTGTAAAGAAATTGCCTCAAGGCTACAGTTCAGTGGTAGCTATGGCAGTGTTCCTGTGCTGTTGGCTTGCACTCACTGTGGAAAGTCCCCATGAAGTCATGAATAAATGGAGCTTTTCATGCTTTTGCCATGGGATCACATGGGCGTATCAGTCCAGTATGAGCAGGAATTTCTTTTACAAAACCACACTATTCTGAAGGGGGAAGAATGGATTCATTTAAGCACATCTTCCCAATTCAGTACCTTTGAATAAGAACTGTTAAAAAAAAGCTCATGTCATTTGTCAGCTGAAATGTATTTTCTATCCCTATTGCTATATTTGAATGAGTAGGCTCTAAAAACAACTTTTTAAAGTCTCTTCCTAATTAATACCTTAAACAGAGATAACTTGGAGTCATGTGACTTAACAGTAACTAAATCAAGGTAAGAGTTTTTGCTTAATGCCAAAGACATTTTAAATTAAGTCTCCCACTAAATGACAGACAACTCTAGTCATAGAAAAGAAAAGAAAACCAACAACAACAACAACAAACAGTAAAAAAGCTAGAACAAGTCCATGTGCCCTGGGAGTCTGCAGGTGGAAACATCCTTGCCATTAATCACTCAGACACAGCAATGCTAAACTGAATATTCAAGCTAAGATCCATCTCACTTTGCTTTAGCCATCTACAAAGTAACAATTTAGAAGCTCTTGTAATCATGTTTACCTGCCTGATCTGAAGCATCTACATTAGAACAAGTTTAACCATAGCCTGTCAACTACGAAGGGAGCTTTTGGGGAATCTCTCAGATACAGCATCCATAGCATAGATCTCCATAGCAGACGTCTCTTAGCATAGATAGATAATTAAGGCAAGGCGACTCCTGTCCATGGAGCTGGAAAGACAATGGAGTTTTCAAGACACAAAGAACTCTGTCACAAGCTGTTGAGAGCAAGCTTAACAAATCCTCAGGCACTAGCATCTGGCCAGTCACAGAATAGGGTACCAGGCATCCAGGAGTTTGAAAACTGGCCATCAACACATTCTTCTTTCAGAGAGCTGACTTCAGCAGCAGCAAAGCCCAGTCAGTGATTGGGGCTGACAATCCATTGATTATGGATGTTCAAGTTCAGGTCTTCCCTTGAAGTTGTTGGTTTGGTGGTTTTTTTGGCTGTCCATTTCATTGGGTTTCTTTGCAATTGATGGCTCAGGTATCATTTTCTAAAAATGGATCTCAGATAGGACTAGAGTACAAGGCTTGATTTTCCAAGTACTTGCACAAGTGTTATAACAACTTTACTGAAAACAATACAGTCTATTAAGAAGGCATATTTTAATGGGCTCAACTATTGTGAAGTACTCAAAACCAATTCAAGTTAGGCATAGACTTGAGTACTCTTGGTCATGAATTTCTCCAATGCCCACTGTTTCACCCTGGAGAACCAGAAGTATTTGCATCCTCTTCTTGCTCCTTCTTCCTGGAGTCCTAGGCAAAAGGCTGCCTCTGCTCAGTCTCAAAGAGCTGAGCTGTGCCTTATCATTAGAACAATCTCAAACTCGATCATGTGTAACGTCATGCTCTCTGTGTTTCTTAACCATTTTTAGATTAAAATAATGGGACACCTAACTTAAGCAAAACAAGCACCACAAATACTACCTAATCTTTCAGGGGAAAAATAATTCAGGGTCCATCCAGCACAGTGATGACATTGTCATGTCTGTGGCAAGCTCTGTGCTCCCAAGGTTTTTCCTTTCAAGCATATGTTCCTGATTCTGTACACTACCTTTTGTTTCAGCACTGCTGTGCTCATTCTAGCCCTAAGACAGATGTTAAGTCTATATAGTCTATATAATCCTAAGAAGCCATTATTCAATAAGCCTGTTTTTCCTCTTCATGCTATTGGCTTTGAACGCTTTCTTTGCTAAACCTGCCCACAACACATCCTATAACACAGATAACCTTGAGCTGACTACCCAGAAAAAACATTGCACCAACGACCAGACATAAATCTGCACTGATACTGCAGCAAAAAGAGGCACTGCTGAAATGAATGTCACATCAGGTTGCAGTTTCGGAAGAATAGACAAAAGTAGGAGACACTACGGGGCAGAAACAATGAAACAATGAAGGAAGAAGCCTCCCTCTCTCCCCCAGGCTGCAATGAAGCAAAAAATTATGCCAGAGACTGTCATTAAAGCAGTATTGTAATTACAGCTTCTAGAACCTTTTACCAATAAGTTGAGGACAGAAAGAAGGTTCTTTAGAAGGTGCTGAGCTTCTTTCAACAGAAAACAGAAAAAAAATCTACTGATTATCCACTAAAAAAATCTGAAGTTACGTCAGAGAACTGTGGGCATGCAGGCACAGTGCTATCAGATTTATAAAAGCGGCGCCTCACACAAGTGCAAATGAACCCTCTCAGCTTTCTCTGATGGAGGCTGGGAAAGCAAGCAAATAAGCCAGCAGCTGTTATTCCTCAGACACCTGATCATAACCTCATCAGGATCTTTGCTTCCCCCACTCAGTTACTCAAATTCTGAATCACAAAAGAGTAGGTATGACATTAGTACCAACAAGGCTGGGCATGGAGAACAGATAGATAGGTGTACATCTAAACCTAGGGCAGCAACAAATGGTGTGCTGTGGATTCTGACAAAAGAAAGGAGGAGGAAGGGACTAGGGGGGACAGAGGTGAAGAAATGAAGGATGCTTTTATCCTCCTCATTTTCTTTCATATTTCTTTATGATGCACACAGTAAAGCTTTAAAAGACAAAAATACTTCTATGTATATGTTCCCACAAGTAAGAGACCATATAGAATTACAATAGTGTTGTTTTCCTCCTTTTATATTAATTTTATGCACATCCTTCTTGAATATGTTTGTTGGAGAAGTCTTTGCAGATCCAGTATCAGGATCTCCTAACTGGGGTTGTAAGAGTTCATGAATAATAAGGAAACAGAAACCATCCAGATCCAAACAAGAAATTCTTTCTCCTTTCCATTGCTCTGGCTCTACTCCCCTATCTTCCTGCTGTGCCGTAATGCTCTCTGTTCTTTCACGCTCCCGAGAGTCTCCCAAGATGCAGGAACTGGGACAGCCAATACCTATGGAAGAGTTATACACAGGACCACAAAACAAGGTGGGACACCACCAAAAAATACCAACATCAGGGATACAGGAGATAAGGACAGCCTTGAGGAAGACCAAACCTTTTCCCACGTTTTGCATGTCACCTTTTGAGATAAAAAACAGGGAATGCTGCAAAGAAATAATAGTTTCATGAGAAACACATTCCAGGGTGGGAAGCACAGAGGGGAAAAAAAAAATTAGTGGTTAAGAACCAGAAAAATTAAAGTAACAATTTAAATATCAGTGAAATTTCTGATAATGTGTCTAATTGTATGGCACAGAAGAAAATTTATCCTTAACTTTCTAATTTGGATTTATGGGTGAAGTATATAATTCAGTGGATCTTCAGCATGTAACATACAGCAAGTATTTAAGCTTTCCAAAAGTATGTCCTGCTCCAATCAGGATATGCCATTTGGAATAGGTTGGGGGGAACTCATTAAATCACTTGTTTATTATTCACACTACAGGAATGTGAATTCTATTGGCAAAATGAATCAATCAGACAGCAAAGAGCTATTCTCTGGAGTCTACATTAATCAGCCTGACAAGCTGTCACTAAGGATTGGGTCAGGCTCATAACATAGCATCCAACCAGTGGGGAAAAAAAACCCGAGACTGCTGAAATAGGGAACCATTCACCCATTTAAAGTTGTCCCCAGAGGCTTGTGTCAACCATTTATTACTGCTCACACACAGCTGCAGAAGCTTTTAAGTGAGAAACCTGCATTCTTGGACGTTCCAGAACTGTGTGTTGTGGAAACATGCTTGATCCCATCTATTTCTGTGAGGACAAGCAAGATGAAGTATCCTGAAAGAAATACTGCTGGGCTCTAACATAGCCCTCTGAAGAAAACCCATTCAGGAACTTGAAAAAGGACTAAAACTAGGACACGTCAGAACAGATACACTGTTGGGAAACACACAGAGTTGTCATGCAGTCTGCACTTCAATAAAACGTTTAAAAAACCCAACACCTCTATTTCTACAGACTATTTTTCATACAGACACACTGTTTTCAAGGTTTAGCTGTTCCCTGACCTCCCCCAATGTAAGTCTAAAATATAAAGTATCACTTAAAAAAAATGCCATGCATGAGAATACACCAAAAAAATTTAGCTTTTTATTTAAACCAAACCAAACCAAACCCAACCCCACAACCATCAACACCCCACCCCCACCCCTGGTAAAAATCATGAACTCCTAAAATCTCATGATTCTGAGATTATACACCCTGTTGAGACTAATCGTAACAGTGAAAACAAGCACTAGCTGGACTGCAGGAGCCCTGATCAGACCAGAAATAAAAGTACTGTGGAAGAAAAAAAGCAGTCAGCAGTTCCAATAAATACTGTGAAGCAGTGTAACACATACAGCAATGCATAAAATCAATATACTGTACTAGAGAACACAATCATACACTGCGGCTGCTTGGATGGGGGAGTGATAAGATCAATGTTTTTGTTCTTGTCAGCACTTGTTCCAACTGTACATTCAAGCTGGATGGAGTTTAAAACTAAGTATGACTTACAGTGACACAGCTGCAGGATGGGCTACAAAAACTGCTGAATAGCTCAAAGAAGCCGAAGTGTTTTAGTTGAAGTGTACTTCAGGAGAGCCTACAAGGGAAGGCAGTCAGATCCACTCTTGGAGGGAAAAACAATAAAAGGATGAAAGTGTTTAATTGCAGCAATGTATTATCAGTGTATATGCTCAAAAGTGAGGAAGAAAACATTTCTGTCCTCACAGTAAAGCTTCTTCATCTCACTGAACTCTATATAGAGTGCTATGCATGCTGCTGCTCTAAACTTGAAGTTAAAAGCTACACCACAGTACACCAGGACAGCATAAATATTAGTATAAGCATTTAAATCCTGCCCCAACCTGCCAATGCCGCAAGACTATATCCAGCAGCTCAAGGGACGTGATTATTCCACTCTACTCAGCACTTGTTAGACCACACTTGGATTACTGTGTCCAGGTTTGGTTGTCCCAGCTCAAGAAATTGGAGACCATCCAGCAGAGTGCCACCAAGACAAACAATGGGCACAAGTTGCTTCAGGGAAAATTTCGGTGTGGCTATAAGAAAAACTGAGAAAAAACTGAATGAACTGAGAACAATTAAACATTGGAACAGATTACCAAGAGAAATCGTGGAATCTCTCTTGCTCTAAGTACTCAAGGCTGAGCTTGACAGGGCCTTGGGTAACATAATCTAAGGCCTTGCTTTCAACAGAAGGTTGGACCAGATGTTCTCTAGAGGTTCCTACCAACCTAGAATTTTTCTATGATTCTATGATCTAAACATATGCTATGCTAAGCACTGCTAAGTACTACTTTTGCAGTAACCTCATTTTAAATTATAATTTCTCTGATTTTTCTTCCCATTCCAGTAATAAAATAAAATAAATAAAAACAATAAGGACAAGCAGAAAGGAGGACAGCTCCCTGTTTTTCAGAATATCTGTCAGCATCTATTGAAATTATCAAGCAGTAGGCTTAAAAGGAAGTGCTCTTTCACAGAATACATAATTAAATAAGTGAACTTAGTGCCAGAGAATTTAGGAAGGCCATAGAATCATCGAATCATTAAGGTTGGAAGAGACCTCCAAGATCATCGAGTCCAACCGTCAACCCAACACCACCATGCCCACTAAACCATGTCCCTAAGCGCCTCATCTACCCGTCTTTTAAATACCTCCAGGGATGGTGACTCAACCACTTCCCTGTGCAGCCTGTTCCAATGTTTAACCACTCTTTCAGTAAAGAAATTTTTCCTCGTGTCCAATCTAAACCTCCCCTGGCGCAACTTGAGGCCATTTCCTCTCGGTCCTATCGCTAGTTACTTGGGAGAAGATAGGATAAATGACTCAAAAGAGTTCCATGAATTTGTTCAATTCCTTTAGTGTCTATTAAGCATTCTTTACCATCTACTTTCAAAGACGGGATATGCAAACTTTTGGTCTGATCCAGTTTTACATTTGAGCCTCGTGAATGGGAGATAAATCAAACCACTAGAAGTCAAACATAGTAGTCTTAACTGTCTCAACTTGTAACCCCACTACAGTTTATTTGGATCATCAATTTAAATGTTCACAGCAGAATGTTAGAAACCTTACCACTAACATCTAATAAATTATAAAGCACAAGAATTATTTATTCCAATTAAGTTGTAAATGGAAGAACAAGCTAAGAAACAAAACAAGGAGAAAATCCAGCAATAGTGCCAGCTTCCATTTCTACCTAAAGGCAGAAAGAAAAAGTTAAAATTCCCAAGAAAGTGGGATTCCAACCTGCCAAAGTAACAGATAGCTCTATCACACCAACGTCATACATCATAGACACCTCCACAGGTCACTTCTATGAGCAGAGTAGATAACACCTGAAAAAAGCCTAAACAAACACAAAAATAACAAAACAGGATCAAAGATAACACCAGCTATCTGCATTTTAAAGTACATCCCATAAGACACAAAACCAATGTTGCACTGAAAGACATAAACCCAACATCCTCCCAGATGCTGACAGTGCAAAAAAAAGATCCCACCAGAGAGTTCTTTTTACATTCCACAGGCTGAAAAAGCCATTAGAGCAAACGTTGCTCTAACAGTAGAAGACAAACATATGGCTTGCGGGGCTACGGAAAGTAGAAAGAATTGTTACTGCCAGACATGCAACAGGAAACTTTTTCATTTTCTTATCTCTACCTTCTGTAAGTGTTAAATACAATGTTGGTTGACTTATTTATCATTTATGGAATTATTTTATTAGCTGGTTTGGAGTCTTAAAAAAAAAAACAAACCTTACAATGGACACCATAAAGAGAGACAACCCATAGCAAAGTCTTCACCTTGACTGTCATCTATTGGATGACAATCTCAAGAAGAGAACTTCAGTTTTCTTAGTGACACTTTGCAAGTGGTGAGGAGGTTTAGGATTTACATTATGTGTCATGAGAAAAATTCCACTCTTCTAGCTACTTCTGGAAGTCAGTGACATGCTAGACCTCTGGAGTACACAGCCAAATAAAAGGATTGTCTACGGGTCCTAAATCTGAAAGGAGTTTTGTGCCTGTGGACCATGCTGCACAAGCATGTCAAGTTCAGAGGTGGCTTGCCTGCATCAAGTCTCTCACAAGGCATGGTGCGTAACAGATGGCCTGTTGCTTAAGACACTTACCAAGGACTTTAGAGATCCAGATTCAATTTCAGTTTAACTTTGTACAAGTGTCTTAGTAGGACACATCTACACCATGGATATAGGCAGATTTAAGCTGTCTCTGCCCAAGTTAATCTGGAAATGAAAGTGCAGGGAAGACTGCTGCAAAGACACCCAAGCTCGAGATAGGTGATCGGCAGGATTTCTGAGCTCATGGGCAATGCCATGCACACACAGCCGAGCAGAACTCGACACAAGCCTACCCGTGCTGAACTGTGCTACATGTGGACTTGCTAGTTCTGGTTTCCAATAGCTCTCAGCCCTCTACCCTGTGCTCCACTGCAGCCATTCTCTTTGTTTTGGTGGCTCAGCTTTCCATCTGTATCAGGAGGATAAAAGCACAGCCCATACTTACAAGGTGTCAAGAGGATAAATATATTAAGTGGTTCTAAGGCAGTCTGGGATTATGGCAACAGATGTAATGTCAATTCCTTAAAGCAGTGAAAATGGAGATGACAGGGCAATCAAAACTCTAAGGAAAGAGCTATTGAGAACATAAAGTTTATTTTTTTCTAATTTAACTGTGTCTTTGCATCCAGAGGACACTGCAGAAGAAAAGGCACTCTTTGGGGGACAGCAATAGCTAGATGTAGTGGAAAAGGGCGGGGGGGGGGACGGGGATGGGGACACAGAAGTACAGGGCAAGAAGATTCTTAACCATCAATTTAGTTTAAAACGACTACGAAATGAGACAAAATAAGATGTTTACATTTCTGAATTGCAATCCATTGAAAGACAGCTCTCTTAGCAGCTTAAGATCATGACTGGTTGGAAACTCTCCAAGACAATACAGAAGGAGAAATGAGTCATGTGAAGAACCCACAATACTCAGCAGTGACACAGCTACTAACAAAATGTAAGTATTCAGCAGCATCATTTAAAGAAAAGTGTGCTTAATACATCAATCAAGAAGCCTAAAAGAACAAACCTCTGATTCAGAAGTAGCCCTTCTAGTAACTTTCAGTTCGCCACGATAGCAAATTAAGTGAGAAAATTTGATTGAATAGTACAGTGCCAATTCTTTTCCTTCTGTTTCATTTTTGCATAATTTCAGACTCAGTGATTTTACATTGCAGTATACAGAGATGATTATATATGACAGAATTACTCCAAGCTAACTGCTTCCACTGTTAACCATTACACACATTATTTGCAGAGTAAACTGCCTGGTTTATGTTAACATGCTTTGCATCACATGTGCAGCATGGTAGAAACGTGCACACAAGCAACTAATGCATCTCTGCTAATGACTAGTAATTCGTTAAGCTGATGAACCCTACAGCTTAGCGTCATCTGTTCATAATCTTATCTTCCTCCATAGCTTATGATTGTCTTGCTTCAGTTTTCTTCACCATAAAAAAAATTAAAAAATCATTAAACCCCACTTATTTTAGTAAAAAAAAAATACTTATCAGTCACAACTCCTTACAGTGTTAGAAATTAATAATTCTGTAAGTCACAAATGATTAGCATACCAGTTTCTGCTGGTTTTAATTCCTTGCAACTCTCAATGCGTCATACACTTTTAAGAATCAAGAGTAAGTAATGTGATCATTTGCTATTGCAGACCTACAATTTGTACCTACAGATGTAGAAATTGTACCAGAATGCACATAAAACAGAAGTATGGGGAAATCCACAAAAGAAATAAAAAAGATACAAATTCAATCCCTGATGCCTCATGACTTGCCAGTGTTATATGGGAAGACAGACATACAGACACTAGTTTAATGTATTTTCAAAACTACGTATCCCTGGTGCATTGATTAGAAACAGCACAAGGTGTTTTCATTCAGGAGAGTCAGAAGACAGACAAAAAGACAAGAGTACCAAATGCAGCTTGCAATGAGGACCAAGCAGATTCAACAAGAATCCATAGGTACAGAATTCCTTCCCCACTAAAACAGAAGTAATATTTGCAAACATTATTAATTCTTTTGACTCTGAAAAGTTAATTCTCATTTACTGCATTTAACAACAAAAACATAGCAAACACAAGGAGGCAAAGAAATAAATACAAGAAATGGCAAGCTAGTCATTCTGTGCTTCAGCTTGCATCCCCTTCCAAGGGATGCAAGGGGTAACCAACAGCTCTGTCTTCCCAGACAGCACAGAGGCTCTGGGTGAGAGAAGAGACAAGAGAGCCAGCATGTTAACTGTGACACTAAACACTTAAAGATGGGTTCAGATTGGTTACTAAGATTGTAGGGATTTGGCTATGCCTTGATTAAGGACGAACATTGGAACAGGCTGCCCAGGGAAGTGGTTGAGTCACCATCCCTGGAAGTATTTAAAAGACATGTAGATGAGGCGCTTAGGGACATGGTTTAGTGGGCATGGTGGTGCTGGGTCGACGGTTGGACTCAATGATCTTAGAGGTCTCTTCCAACCTTAATGATTCGATGATTCTATGACTCTACAACCACAAACATTGCCTGGATGTATTGTAACCCTGTGGAAAACCTAGCCCTACCTGCATTACCTGAGCAGTGATAAAGCTATTGGCCATGGTGCCAAGTTTTGAGAGACATTATTGAAGATGAGCTGCAGATGACTTTTAAAACTCAAACTGGCAGCAGGTCCCAAGAACATTCACAATCCCTGCTACACTGGATGGAGTAGTTGAGTGAAAAAAGTTTGGACAGCCATGTGAACTTTGGCCCAGCTCAAGAAAAGCAGGAGGAAAGAAGAACGATCATCCCAGTCAAATTTCCAAACACTTGGAAGTCAATTATCTCTATTGAATAAATTCAGCAATTTAAGTTTCTCCTAAGCAGCAAGGGACTGAGATGAATGGAGATCTGAGTTGATTTAAAGCTAATTTGTTTCAGAACGTTGTGAAATTGCTTTGAGTTCAGTGCCTGCAGCCATTTCTGCGAAGTGATATTAAAATGATTAAGTTTTATGTGACCACATCAACAAGTTCAGCAAACACTCACCGTTTAATAACACATCTTCAGCCATATTAGGTTTCTTTATTTTGTTTGGAAGGTGTGGTTTATTTATTCCTGCAAGATATTTAAAGCAAAGCCCAAGATATCCAGCAGAATTCCTCCTTTGATTCAAAGTTTCCATGAGTTGCTGAAAGGTTGGGTAACTTTACAAATTATAGGGGATAAACACAGAGGAGCTACTAAGTATAGTATACCATATTATCTGTGACAACTTGGCCTCCCATTAGGAACATCCTAACTTTATGTACAGCAAAACCCCAATTAACTGAACTTTACTTCCCACAAATTGGACTGCATCATCCCATCTTTTCCACCCAGGTCTTGTTCTGTGTCAGCAGCATTTAAATAAGCAAAATTAGATGCCTCCTCTGACAGCCAGATAACGGAGTTACAAGCTCATCCTCTACTCGCATGAGGAAGATTATAGCCCTTTGGATCAGCCTCTTGCAGACTTACTCACCTGGAAGGTAGCGGAAACAGACAAAAAGGGAGCATGCTAACAGAAGCCCAATCAAGCAGCTTTCTGAGATGTTCTGCATGGGTCTAGGAGTCCAGAGGTAAGTAAGAAACGTTACAGTTATTACGCGTATTCAAAGTTAACAATAATTGTACCCCATGGTTGTAATCATCACTTTATAAAAGTTGATATCATCATTATTTTTAAAAGTTAGGGGAATTGAGCCACAGAAGGCTGAAGAAATTTGCTTATGGTCACGCAGATGGAGGATATGAGGAATAGAACCTGAGTCATATATTTAAAGGAAGATTTAACTCTGGGAGTTCGGTGGGGCAGGGAAGGCTGGAGTAGAGTAATTTGTTTTCCAGTTTGAAATTCTTATTCCACTTCTCACTTTCAATTACTATAAACCTCCTCATATACAAATGATTTAACTATGTCCAGCAGGCTACATTATGACAGATGTATACAACAAATCTGCTTTTTGAGTCATGAATCAACTCATCATTTATCCAAAATAACAGACACAAATGGCTCTCACGCCTACCTACAGCTAGAGTAAAAACACTTCCACACTGAAGGAAAACAGAAATAATGAGGAAAAAAAAACAAACACAAAAAAATAAAACAACCTGAATAGAATATGGTGTTAGCAAAGAACAGTTAGTGAGAGAAACACTGTGAAAAATACTGTATCGGGTGTCTTCCCTATCAAGTTGAAACAGCTTAGACCCTAAAACCAGTTATGGAGCCCTCGGCACCTGGATTAACCAGTCTAACTCAGCTCTGAAGCAAACCTTGTAATTTGAAATTAAAACTAATCTCAGGCCTCTAATAATCGTTGAATATTATTCTGTAATGTCATCGTACAGGTTTTTAAATGGACTTTATTTACATCGTATTCATTAGGACACCACACCGTTTGAACTAAATATTACCGTTCCTTCTCCTCCCAGCCAAAGCGTTGACATGATAAAACGTTTATCTAATTGTTCTCCCCCAGAGGTGCATGTTTGCATAGGCATACCAACAGTGCTATACCATTTGGAGGGGAAACTAAAACGAAAAGCTGGAATCTTTTCACAGTTTATCGAATCCCTACTAAAAACTGAATTCTTCCCGCTAATGTGACTGAAAGCATTAGCTTTTTCCAGATTTGACTGCCTTGCTTGTTTGGTTTGGGTTTTATTTTTTTGTTCGG
>NW_008825280.1:143553-173261 GCF_000699105.1 Pygoscelis adeliae
GGAGGGGAGGAGTCATTTTGTTTTTGTTTTGCTTTGCTTGTTTGTTTGTTTGTTTTTGAACAGTCTTACTTTCATGGGATTGTACCACAATTGTCACTGCACTGCTGACTTCTGTCATTAGAGTCAAAATACGACAGAAGTAAATATCGCTATTATGTCAAGAGACAAGCATCCCAGGGTCACTCACTGCCTCTCCCTGTCATTATTCCCTGTGTCAGAAAATGGGGAATATCAGATAATGCAGTGAGGGGGAAGACGACAAAAAAAGAGAGAATGTGAATGTGTTTCCTGTTCTAAGCTGTCTGTAGTTAGCAATTTTGTTCTCATTTCAGTGACAAACTGTCCACTCCCCCTTAAACCTCAGAGATTAACTTTCAGTTATGCGTATGGACAAAGTCTCTTCACAAGATCTAACTGTCTGTCCAACAGGTTCAGTTAAGCATTACAGCTTTCTACTTCAAACTAAACAGTGCACTATAGTACATGTTCCAGTTTGGTATAAATACGTATGGACTACCTTATATAAACCATTCTAAAATTCTTAGCTGCTTTACAGTGCCAATAGCTCTGACAGCAGCCAGACCCAGAGAATGGACATGCTCCCTTTCTTTTAGCCTGATCTGAGACTTTACTAAAAGTGACCTGCATGGCTGCTGTACTACTGTCTTTATGCTCACTGATAAAACACACAACATTGTTCTTAATCTACAGGAAAAAATATTAATTACTACTGCTGTAAGATTAAATTAGACAAATAATTAATGCAGAAAAATACTCTTCAGGAGCAATAGTCTTTATCCATTATTTTAATAACAGAGTATCAGTGAAGAATTTGCTGTATTTGACTTTTTGCTGCTACTTCTGGACCAGCAAGTTTCCAGCCCATCTTTTTCTCTTCTAGTCTTATGTTTTAGCAAAAGGGAAATGCTCCCAACCTATTATAAAATTTACTTTGAAACTGAATATTAAATATCTGAATTTGTAAATTTGACTCCATTTAACTTAGATAAATGCTGACTTCTGCTTATAATTATACCATTAATAAATAGGTATTATTCCTATCAGGTTTTTTTGTAGTTGTTTAAATGTAAACAATTTAACAAATAAACCACATTAAGGATCTTCTTGACTATACTTAGCTTTCCTTAGCTCTTCCTGAGACACAGAAGATCAGAGATTTAATAATCTTGCCATATGTTCCCTCTAATAAAATGCATTTTCTATTAAAATTTAGCAATGCTAAAATCTAACAGGATGTGTATTATGAATGCTTCACTGTATGTGGATTCATTAACCTTAGTTAAATGAATAGAACAACCCAAAATTTAACATGACCACTGTCTACTTGCGAAGTTCTCCAGTGAAGTTTTGATAACTTATTCCTGTCACTTCAAAATTTTCCTTTTAGGACCCTATGAAATTCTCATTTCACAAGTGAAATTTCTTTTAAAAATTTTGTGGTTTATAGAATTTCCATTTTATAGCCAGTAAGATTTTCTGATACATTTTGTGAAAATAATTATTGTAATCCTTTTCTCTAATAAAACAATGAAGTGAAATCTACCCTAGAAAGACATATACCTTAATGTTTATATTATGTATGACTACCTTTCTTGATAACTAAGCTGATATCGGTTGAATCAAAAAGATCAATATTTTATTTCTTCTGCAGAGCTATATTGGCTACTTCGCAATCTCCATATGTTTGCACATAAATATTCCTGAAGGCAAACTAAATCAGCTAACGTTTGTAGTTGCCCAGTCCCTTTGCAAAACATATTATGCACTTAGGAAGAATTCAGTGTAAATCATCATCCTAGCCACGCAATTAAATACTATAAGCTTTCTTAACCCTCAGCTCAGACTTTCCTAATCTCAAAGGAAGCATGCCAGATGGCCAAGAACTAAGAATCAGAGGGCCACAGAGAAGTACCTGAAGCTCTTAGTGATATGGTGGAGAAACACCTTCTGTTTCAAGTTACTGCTGGGCCCCACTTAGATCAATTTGCTTTGCAGAACTCACATGCGATCCTCCCACGCTAACTAATACGCATGCTACCAATTTTCAAAAACTGTATTTTGTTGTCATGAATCTAATTCACAAACATTGAATTCTTGCTGGGCATGCACCACCTCTTTATCACAGTTATCACAGCGACAGTATGTTTGCTACATAACGACAGAGAGAATCCACTAACCACTGCACTTCTCCATCACCTTCAAACATATACACGTGTATACATATATATGTGTATATATTAAAATATATTAAATATTCTATATAGAAATAATGCATATAATATACATATATAATTGGTCTTCAAACATATATGAGCTGGCTGCCAGGCTGAAGGAGTAGTACAGCTCACTGCCACATGAGGGACAGATTAGGTCCCAGCTTTTTTCTCTGTGTCAAGAAGCAAATAATGGAAAAAGATTCCTCTTTTTCTATAGAGGAACATCCTTCTTCGGGCCAACACTGAGAATCGTTCAAGGCAATAGTGGCCAGCATTCTGAGGTGCCAAAGGATACCACCAGCCTTCATTTTCAGAGGAAGCATCTCAGAAACATCATTTTACTATGGCAGAACAATACTTCCCGTGAGAGGGGCTTTCTGCTACTGCAGGCTCAGAACAATGTAGCTTTGTGGCAAGCAAGCTGGTCAGCCGGATTGCCTATTGCAGCTGTACAGCTGCTAGACTGGCACCTGTTTAAAGACTCACCGAAACACAGTTTCTCCATCTGTTTCCAGTTGCCTAAATCGGTTCCTGTATTAAAAAAAAAACCCAAAACAAAAAAAACCAAAATGCTTCTTGCCTTTGTCGGAAGATAACAGTGTGGCCGTGGTCTCCTCGCCTCTGAAGACCATGAGTCTCATTCTGCTTTAAATTACAGGATCAGAAAACTTCATGTTTAAAAATGAGTCTTCTCTCTTTAAAAATAAATCACCTTGCATTACGAAGATGATAGTCACTGCTCAAGAGCAGGCCACAACTTCATGTTTTTGGACTTGGGTTTCTTAACAGAAATTCAGAAGGAAGCAATGAGAACAGGCAAACCTGGGAATGGAAAAAATGGGTTAAGAAGAAAGACAGGACTGAAATAGCAGGGAGTGCTTCAGGACAGGGTAGGAGCAGAGGGCACTGGCAGAGCTGTGTGGCGAGCCCAGGGCTGGGCTAGCAGGAGAGTTCAGGGCAGGAATGAAAGAGACTGCAAGTGCACAGTGTCAGCACGGAGCACATACAGAGCCAAACATCCAAAACCTGTCAGAAAGTCACAGTAGAACTAAAGTAGATTCCAGGTACAAAGCCAGCAGCAGCACTACAGAACACCTGCCTGTAGTATGCTTCATTCTAGCTCGTGTTTCCATGAGTAAAAAGCGATGATAAAGTTATTCATTTGAATGGTTCAAGACAATATAATAGCCTGGTTAAAAAAAAAAATAAGAAAATAGCAAGACTGAAGTCCTCTGGAAGGATGCATGGGAACATCAAGACTGGCTTGCAAAACTGAGTATAAGCCAGCAAAAGTGAAGAAAGGGGGACTTCCAAACAATTTAAACCAGGTTGGTGGATCAAATTTCTGTTGTAAACTACTCTGAAAAGTACCTGACGTTGCATTTAGTATTTTTCTATAATCTGAGAGATTCACCATTCCAGAGTATCATTTTCATTCTGTACAGTCTGGTTCATACAAAAAGCATTTTTAGAATATTAGACAGAGATGTGGTGACAAAGTTTAATAACAGAAAGAAAAGTGACATAAGCCTCACAACAAAAGACATGGTGGGGAGGGTGTAAAGGGGATTAAGAGATAAGAGTTGAAGAAGCACAGGGTACTAGAGAACTGTTCCAGGTGGTAGGCTAGTTTTAACCTAAGTAGCAGGGTGTTTGTATAAAAGTCCAGTGGGAGCTGAGCAGACAAAGATAAGAATGCAGATGAGGTCTGAAATACTTTTGCAAGTTCAACGAATGGGAAAACGGGCTCTGAAGATCTGATGCAGAGTCAAGAAAATTGCTGCCTGGGAAGGAGATAAAAGCAAAGAAAGATATTGCATCTAAGAAGGTGAGGGGTAAGAGATACCTAATGACTGATCACAGAGGACATGGGTAATGATATCAGAAAAAAGCTGTTCCAAAACTAATCACAACATATAGCATATGAAAAAAATACTTCCAAGGTGTCAAAGTAATGTAGCATTGGGTCAAATAGCCAGTTTGATATAAATCTGGTGTGTTCAAAGTGATTTATTCCAGAAATAGTTAAGGCAACTTTCTGTTAGGGTCTGTGTACAGAAAAGAAAAAAAATTTAAAAAATCACAAGTGAACTTTGATCAGATGTTCTTCAGTGACCAGTTCTACCTTTCCATTTAAGTAAGACTCCCACAAGTTCAGTGGTTGTAGCATTTCAGTCTATTACTGATAAAAGCTCACTGTTACGTGAGTGGTTCAACACCGCACCAAATCTCCCATTAACTTTTGCTCTTAAAGGTTATTTCAGTAAGTAGGTCAAGATAAACAGAGAAGCTGCTAGTAAGACTCCTAATTTGAACAATGATATCTCTACACCAGAGGTAGCTATCTGAACTAGAATGTCAATGCCCCTTTTTGCAAAATAAATCCAGGGATAGTGTTTTCATTTATTTATGAGGCATACTGTATATTTCTGGATCACAACCATGAATGATTTTGTTCATGTGCCCAAGCTTTGCAATGATAAGGAAAGCAGTGACCTTTGATTTCAAACTAAACAAACCATTTCATATTGGGCTATATTCATGCATACTCAGTATTTCAATTAGCCCGTGATTTCCTCAACAATACTGTTCACTCAAGGATGCCTAGCTGCCAGATGACTTAACTTTTCTTCCCTCCCTTGTACGTGACGATACCTTGCTCAAAGTAGCCATTACACTTTTAACTTGCTTGCTGAGGCATTGTTACAACTCCTTATGCCTCTTGGCTGATGGAGGAAAATCAATTTTGATCCCTCAGAAGCAAGTGCAAGTCTCCAACTTCACACGCCAATGTGGACAACTGCAGCTGAAACTGAAGCCAGATTAATTCACCATTCCAGTCATTTCATATTTATGCTGATACCTTAAGAGGTTAGGACATACGTGATTTATTGTTTTTAATTGGAGAAACGGGACAGAACTTCCTTCACATGAAAAAGCAGTTTGTCAAATGAAATTTACAAAAAGCAAATGAGATTTACGATGACAATGAGAACACACCTTAAATTTAAATTAACCTGCAGCTTAATGCAACACGGAGTATTACAACCGAATGCAAAAATCCTGCCACTGCAGGATTTTAATGCTACAATAATTCTGCTCTTCCTTAAAGGGCAACAATTCTGCCCATTCTTAGATAACCCAGTTCAAAACACATATTAGAACAGCAAGTTGAGGAATTAGTAGCCAAACTACAGTAACCAGGTGGTAGTAAATATATAGAAAGCATGTACATTTTCCCAACAGACACAAGTTTAACACTGAAAATATTCCAAGCAGGTATGAGAGAGAGGGAGGGGAGGAGGGAACTTACTATACTGCTTCAAAGATGCACTATACACATAATGCAGCAGTACAGGATACACTAACGAATGAAGGCAACTGAAAAGGCAGTACTCACCCAAAATATCAAATTGAAAAGGAACATCATGTATTTCAAACAACACAGGCAGCCTCTTGCCATGTTGCACTTCTTAAATTCTAAAAGGAAAACAAAGGATAGATCCAGGTAAAAGACCACGTATTTGCTGCCTTTGGGTGCACTGTATTTGTCACTTTTTACGCCAGTCCCAGTCCCAACGCCGGTCCCGGTTCCGGCCCCAGTGTGGCTCTGTGTGCGTGATCCAGTTGTACCATAGAAAGCTCCAGCAGTAAAACCTCGACCAAATTGCCTCCCTGAGGTAGAAGGTTTAGCAAAATCTGAGTCTTTGCTATCCAAAGATGGACTCCGGTGAATTGAAGAATCCTCACTACTTGACTTCTCCATGATCTCTCTTTTCACAGTTGTCAGATTTAATGTATAGCATCTCTCAACATTAAATGCATTGCCTTGCAAATACCACAGTGCGATAAGAGCTGTCTGTGTTTTGCTTCTCTTTTTCTTCGTACATAAATCAGATAATCACTGCAGAATTTATTCACTGCATTGTTGCTGGTTTTATTTTTTATAGCAATGTAAGCTGTACTCTATCTGTGGCATGGATTTATACATTAATATCGCATGCAAGAGCATACTCATGATTTATCTTGATGAATCAGTTATGCAGAACTTTGATTTTTATTCAAAAGAGCCATAAGCTCTTTCTCTCCGCTCCTAGTCTACAGCCCTCTAATCTATAGGCAGCAGATGGTCCTTGCATCCATTTCCAAAAAGCTTCTGCAGTACACCTGGGAGACTCTCCTCGAGCCGGAGCACTTTCCTTGCTCTCAGCTTCCCTCTGTGTCTCTCTGACTCTCTCTCACACGCTGTCTTTTTTCTTTCCACCCATTTGCAGTATCTCGTTCAGTAACGAGCCATCGGAGCGCACTGTGTTTCACTGCTGTTGCCGTGAAATCATCAGCAACTGCAACCACTGGGCATTTCCCACAGAAATCCCTGACCTAACTATCGAGTAATAAATCCACCCGCCTGCTTGCCCCTCCCCTCTGCTTTCCATCGGGCCAGTTAGCAGAAGCCTTCTCCCCCGGGGCACGCCTCCATGACATAATATCTTTAATAGGATTAGAATTACTCTTGACTATACAAGTGCACAACAGAAAACCTCTTTAAATGTCAAGTACTGTTTAGCTGTTTATGAGCTAGAACTGTGAGGTAGTGATACTCCTTTAATGCAATAAATACTGGAAAAGTATGGATTAGATAGACAGGGGCTAACCTCTCCCTGCTCATTAAATTAACAGTGACTTACATTTTTTTTCTGGCTTAAACAAATGCCATGGGACAAGGAACTGGAATAGACTAGCACCCAGCATACACTGAACAGGCACGTCTCAGTTATACATGCACATAATGTGACGCCATCACCTGCGATATAATTAACCATAACCAGAAAAGCAGAGCTGCCGTCTCTTACGGGATCATCAATCAATTCTTAAAACTCTTGAAATGTAAGGGTATCTGAACCTGCAGCTACTGACACTCTATTTAACTAGTATGTCAGAGATTGTTCTTCTGTATGGCTGTAAGCCATCTTACATCACAGGTAGTCTGTGAACTAGAAACGCTGACCCAAATGCCACGTTTCTTTTCCAGATAGTAGCGCAACATGCCTGCTAGGACTCTGAAACAGAGAGGGCATGATGTGCACGTGTGTCCGTGCGTATGTGTGCAAGTGCCTGGAGGGGAGGAAGAGAAATACTTCAGGGCACGCCTGTGCTTCCAAATTCGTCATTTTGTCGTAAGCGTAAAAGCAGCACACTGATGGTGCAAAGTGATACAGCAGATTTAAAATGCAGGTTATTCTTTTATTTTTGTAAAGAAAGAAACCATATTAGGAGGCCACTATGAAAGAAATACAGCTACCAGGAAAAGCAAAAATATGCACGATTTTCAACTGACCCTTTCACATGCACATTATAACGCACTGTTAATTATTTTATCAGGTATCTTTGAGAAAAGATAATACAACATTTATTCAATCTTAGATATCTATGCCCAAAAGCCCCTTAAAATACTGTAATTTTTAATGTAACAACATCCGAATCAACACCCTAAAACAGTGCTGTACCTTTCTTGACAGGCTTTTTCTGAGAAAAGATCCCTCCTCCATAAAGTACTTGGTGCCACGAAATACCCAGTGTTTGTACATGTAATATCTTTCTCTCACCTCTTCTGCTCTAGAATAACATTTTAACAACAGGCAGGCCCAAGCCTATATCAACAGCGTTTATTCACTTTGCTTTTCAAAAGTCATTTCAGAACCACCTGCATCAAACGTGTCCATCAGAAAGGCAACTGCAAGATGACCACTCACAGTGCATATGATAGCAGAAAAGGCTATCTTAACAACTTGGGTGTTACAAAACACCCAAGTAAAAAAAGCTAAATTAGCAGTGACCAAAGTAGAGTGGGGCATTTCTGTACACGCCTATGGTGCACATACAAACTTCAACATGAGCAGTCACCAAGAACCAACTTTCTCAGAAAAAAACACGGAAGGGACTTGTAGGCCACAGCCAGGTACCTGCCTTGGACACTCAAGCCTGCACGGGAAGTCGCAATTCAAACACAAAGCAAATGTCTGAGCAAATGTTTTAGAAGTCTGAAAAAAACTCTTCTGTTTGAAAATTCACTTACTGGCAGTGTAAAGTTGTGCCATTGCAATCCTATGCTGCAGCTAGATACTTTCAGTGGTTTTTACTTGTCATACAAAATTGAGCTCTCAGCCAAAAAATTATGAGAATGGACAAGTATTTTAAAGCATTTTTTCCTGTTGCACCCATTGGTTTGCCATAAAATTTACACTGATGGAGACTAGCTTCAGCAAAAAAAAATGCTGTGCACTTGTGAAAACTAATGCAATATAAATATTTGCCTTAGCTTCCCACATGAGATTACATGACAATAATAAATAATCCGCCCTCCTCAAGGTTAAATAACTCAAGGAATATTTTGTAATAAAAAAATCTCGACAAATCCAATCACAGTTTGTAAATAGAGGAAACATTTCTATTGGTGGTTAAAAAAAAAAAAAGCAACACAACTCTCCCTCCAAGCTTATTTCTTTCAAGTTTTCATTGTTAGACCTTATTGAACTTTTCCAGTTTTCTATTTTTGCCTTCAAATACTACAAAAGATTAGTTTTCTTTACCATTACCTGCAATGCATCTTCCGTTAATGGTTCTCCATGACTGATCTACATCACAGTTTATACTTCAGAACGAACAACCAAAGACACACATATAGCCAATAGCCAGCTTCAAAATCCAAGCCTGAGAAAGAAGCTGTCCTGGTTTCGGCAGGGATAGAGTTGATTTCCTTCCTAGTAGCTGGTACAATGCTGTGTTTTGGATTTAGGATGAGGACAAAGTTGATAACGCACCGATGTTTTAGTTGTTGCTAGGTAGTGCTTACACTAGCCAAGGACTTTTTAGTTTTCCATGCTCTACCGACTGAGAAGGCTGGAGGTGCACAAGAAGCTGGGAGGGGGCACAGCCAAACTGGCCAAAGGGACATTCCATACCATGTGACGTCATGCTCAGTACATAAACTGGGGGAAGCTGGCCGGGGGGGTCCGCTGCTCGGGGACTGGCTGGGCATCGGTCAGCGGGTGGTGAGCAATTGTACTGTGCATCACTTGCTTTGTGTATTATTATTATTATTATCATCATCATATTATCATTTTATTTCAATTATTAAACTGTTTTTATCTCAACCCACGAGTTTTTCTTACTTGTGCTCTTCCAATTCTCTCCCCCATCCCACCAGGTGGGGGGGAGTGAGCGAGCGGCGGCGTGGTGCTTAGCTGCCGACTGAGGTTAAACCACGACACACGCACTAGGGCAAACACAGTTCCGGATCAGCCTCCCCTCCCGCTGTGTACAAAGGAAACGTATGACCCTCTTACGGTTATGATGCTGTTGCCAGGGAGACTTTACAAGCTTCAGTAGCCTTCCGCCACTTGAATTTGCGGCCACGGAGCAGCTTTACAGATTAGATGCCACTTCCTCCTGCTGGAACTCTAACTCAGTATTTATGTAGCTCAGTTAATAAATCACACAGAACTGCTTATTTGCTGAAAAAATAAGCAGTGAAAAAGATGTAACCCATTCATCCAGCTGTGTTTTGACTAGCTACTGCACTTAACTCTGCCTCTGATTGAGATGTAAGTGGTAGGTGTTGCTGCAAGGCCATACAACACCACCTTACGGTGGTCCCACTTGACAGTGTAACATCAGCACGGGAACAAACACATTTTGCTTCACCACAGATCTCACCTCTGTTAAGTAATTAGGGCATAAAAAACATTCAAAAGGTCACTCTATACTTCATTAATCTTTGATTCATTAATCTTTGATTACTGAATCACAGAATTTTGTTGCCGAGAGGTGTCTCCACATCAAGAAAATCATTTCAGTCCCCCACACAAATGCCTGGGACAAGGTAACGAACATCAGTCCATCGCATCTAAATGGCTCAGCCAAGTATTAAGGGTAAGAATTTAGGCCACTTTCAGATACCAGGTATGAAAATAGATGTCACAATGGGTGTAGCAGAAAAATGGAAAGGAAGGGTATTAGTAATAAGGCCCAAACAACATAGGCTGATTCTGCTACTGAAACTGATTTACTTGGTTCCCTCCTGGGAGCAGTCCACCATAGTCCTCAAAATAGAGATCCCCACAACTTCAGTTTTTACTGGCAGTCACAAAATATTTAATATTTTTTCTCAGCCCTTAGTTTTATCTCACCAGAACTTCAGTGCCAATTACACCCAGCTACAGTGCTCCTGAACCCCTCTGTTTCTGCCCTCTTCAGCTGTTTTTGCACAACTGGCTTACGGAACCATACTGCAAAACAGAGCAAAAGCTGGCCAAGTTTATACACATATTTATAACCATGTATTTATAAAGACATAATACAGATATAAAATGTACTTCAGCAATATATAAAAATTATGCTTATTTTTCCCCCTGTAAAAGTTCCAAATCCATTTTACAAGACATTCCCCTTAAATGACCTTGCTGATCCAGTGAGAGGGAGAGGGACTACAATAGGCAAGAACAGGAACAAACACTGAAGACTGAGCAAAAATATCTTACAGTTTTTTTATGGTCCCCCATGATTCCTGACTTGAAAATATGAAACTCTAGGAGCTTTTAAAAAGGGAAAATAAAAACTCCAGTCACCATGATATACAAGCCATTTTACAACTTATTATATATTTTACCTTGCAATTTCTATTACGTAGGATAGTGCTACTGTCACTATTTTAAATATGGGGAACTCGAGGACCAAGACATTTGCTGAGGATTAATAGGAAATTGCTGGCAGAAAAGCAGACCGAATCTGCGCTTCACATGGCCTCAGCTAGTACACCAACCATTGCACCATTCTCAAATTAATTATTTTTAGAAATCATGAGTTTTAGTAACCCTGCCACATGTCTTCAGAACAATACTGAGCCCTGCAGAGACACACAAATACATACACTATCAAGTGTTCGAGGGATATGGTTCTTAAATTCACTCTTTTCTTTTGAATTATATTGACCAAGAACTCAATTATACAAGCCTTCCTCAGGGTACACTAGGTAGATAAAGAATTGAGATTGCTGAGTATAAACTCAATGACTACATCTTTCCAGTCACTGCTCCGAATCCTGGAAGGCCATGAGAAGGAGATATGGAACAAGAGTTGGAAAGAATAGCTTAAGACTCTGGCATACAGTTGTATACAGATGAAAGCTCAATTTAAAAAAAAAAACCACACAATTGATTTTGGAATAAGCTTAAAGGGAAAAGAATGTCCAAAAAATTGAACTGAAATCAGTATCACATGAGAGAGAAAAACATGGAGTTCCCAGGACTTCCATGCTCCCGATTCCATAACAAAGAGCTTAGAGTCCAGCAAGTCAAAATACCTGGAGTTCCCAAGACTCTCAAGACTGCAGGATTTATAACCAAAAACCTGGACGCTCTGAGGGTTGTATCCCACATCCTGGGGCCTTCCAAGCTCCCAGCTTGCATGCTGTAAATCCAAAGCATTCTGCCCATCATGGGACTGGACAGAAACAAGGTAGGTTTCAAGGACAACTTTGTATGGTAGACAAGTTTTGAAACCTGCCTGTGTTTTTCAGAACCAAATATCCCAAGCCGTGTTTTACCTTTGACACACTTTCTTTTTCCAACAGGAAAAGCCTTCCATTAGAAGTAACTTCAGTTTTGGAGTCTCCAATCACTGATCATAGCTTCCCACATTATTTAGAGCATATATGAACAGCTTGTTTGTTATAAATGCTAAAAAGAATCACTACCAAGTGTTTAGAGAAGAGTGAAATGCATACTTAGTTTCCCTACTAGCGTGACCAGCAGCCATTTCTAATACCTCCAGAAAACCACCACTTCCTTGGGCGCTTGATGGATGGACAGATGACAGAGGGAGAGACTGGATTCATTAAGAAACAGACTTACTCACAGCTGGTACCTGCGATCTGACCAGTAAATTATTCTCTTCTAATGTTTTGTGAGAGAGGACAGAGACAAGCTCACGCCCTTCTCTCTTCACCCCGTAGCAGGACCAAGAGTGTCCAACAGGCATCATCTGACCCTCAGTTCCACCTGCAGAAGAAAGCCACCTCCAGAGGCCAGGTAAAAGGACCTGGGACAGGTAAATGTGCATACAGCACAAGTTGGAAGGAAAACACAGATACTCAGATGGGTTCTTTGAGGCTGGGCTCCACGTTCTGGGACTCCACCTAGCATTGGCATAGCTGAAGAAAAGGAGGCCTGGCAGAGAGACAGGAGTGGGACAGCACTCCAGGATGCAGGAACCGTGTGAAGGAGCACCCCTGAGAAGACACTGAGTTTGAGATCTATGGGGAAAGGATCTGTTCTTACAGACATAGGAATTGAGTGTCTAGCCACCTCAGTACAACACCCACCTTCATCAGTCCTGACTTCACCCAGAGAAATGATCTTTCTTGAAATTGTTACTGGAGAGGAAATGAATTAATCTGTTTCCTCTGACACAAGGGCACTAGCATAACAGCTCGTGGTTGCTTCATCAGCAACACAGTAACGCTCCTTGCCTCCCCAAGGCAAAGAGGCAAAATCTCTTTGAACAGCCGAAATTAATACTTTCTAGTTTATACTTATATATACCAATAAGAACAGTTTATCCTTCTAACATGGGGCCCTCACTGGAGGGATGATCAAGAAAATAAGACCCCGTTATAAGACCTTCCACTGTGCCAAACATTCTATGTCATTTGGTCCCTGGGATTTCCATTAAAAATCATGTACTGCCGAGAGTGCATATGTGGCTGAGATTTCTCATTTAGGATTTCACAACAGAGACAGAATGAGATTCTGTCTCAAAATTGTACAAAGGAATTAGTTGTAAACCATGTCAGGGACCTTAACCCACTGTGATCAGATGCAGATGATGACTTGATATGCTAATGCACAGGAGACATGGGAGATGAGGGTCAAAGAGCAATATGGGGTCCCAAAGCTAAGAAATTGTGATTATGTCACACCGTCATACCAGCTGACCCTCAGGGGCCCTCAGACTGAGCAGAAAGAATGCCTGAGTTTCCAAAGCGGCAGAAAAACGTAACTTTATAAAAAATAGAAATCCTGCTACCTACATTTAAACTTTTAAATCAAAACATTTGCACTAGCGCAAGGATCTTTGGGAGTTTTGTTTTCACTTTACAAACAACATCAAGTACTACGCTAAATCTGAAAGAAGCCCTCTAAAGATTATGTTAGAATGCAATTCACCATTGATGTTTTCACCTTTAAGAACTAAAGCCTAGAAAGTCTATTTATTGTTTGTTTCTGAGAAGCCCTTGAAGTCAGAGTCTTCTTGGGCTTGGCAGTGTACATATGGAGATCAAATCAACCCATACAACAGACAGTCTACAATCCAGGCAGAAAACAAGACATTAATAGCTGGCTCTGAATATAACTACTACATTGGACATTTTTTTTTAAAGTCCCAAAACTACCTTAGCAATTCTCCCACTAGCAGGTGGGAGAAAATAGAAAATATGAGGGGCAAGAGAAAAGCATGTGCCCAAGCAGATAGGCCTATCCTGCCAGGCAGCAGAGAGTACCAGATGCTTTGGAGCAGTCTGTTTATGCCTTTTAGCATAAGAATCTGTATTACAGGGCATTTATCTCATCTTCTATATCAATGAATACATTGTTCCATCTCCATCAACAGCTAATCCTTCTTAAATTCTGCTGAGAGCTTAGCCTCAATATCTTACGGCAGTGAGTTCCAAAGGTTCCATATGTTAAAAAACACAGCATCTTCCTCTTACTCACTGTCAGCATTAAGCCTTCCAGCTCCATCCTCTGTTCTGGCACTCATACTCACCCCATAATTCATTATTTTGTAATCCTCCATTACATCCCATGTCATTTGTCCTTCATTAATCATAAGCACTTATCTTTTAGGTGTCTCCTGTTACTGAAAACTCTCTGACTCCCTAATAATTTCAGTTAACCATCTTAGGGCTTCTTTCTAATTGAGCTATGTTTATACCACAGTCTTTTCCAATCTGCTGATGAAAAGATCTTCTTTTGAAAGGACAAGAGTTAATATTCAAATTCAAAATTAATTTAATAAATTCTGTTTCTATCAACACTTTACCTTTACGAAAGTGAAGTCATTCAAATTCAACAGACCTTTCTTCATCATTCCTATTCTACTTTTCTACTTCAGATTCAAAATTTGGTCTCTGAAAAGCTCAACATTTCAGAGCCTAACAGGAAAATCCTTGTAGTTTAAATTCTGTATGTTACCTGTAGGAGGAAAGGGGCTTTCCTCACTACAACAGCATTAGTTTAATACCAGTTACTTGTAAAATCATCAATAAGCCCATCTTCGAGTCAGGGACTCCTTGTAAAGAAGCTAACATAAGCCAAACCAAGCCTTGGCCATCAATGATGCAAATAAATGTGCGGTACCAACTGCTGTCCCCTCCCAGTACACAAAAAAGCATATGCAGAGAAGTGCTTTTCACTGCACACAGAGAAAACAAGATCAAGGGAGCAGAAAGCTGTCAACCATGGTCAGGAAGGCAGCAACATCATATCCCTGATGTCCCCATGGGATGAAACATCGCAAATCAGATCTCCAAAACCATGCTTTGAAATTAAAGACCAAAAAAAGAAAGCAGGGGCGAGGAAGCGAGAAGGGTTTTTCTTATTTACCACCTATTTTTTGCAAAGGTAAGGTACATGATCTGAGTGCTTCTCTTCCACTCCCACTTTAAATGACAACTTAGATTTTCATGTCTTCCCAATTGACTACAGTTTAAAGAAAGCTAGAAAATAGCAGAAGGCTTTTGCCTATCATGAGAGATGACATGCCTCCTCCTCTTGGACAGTGTAGGAGGACTTCATTAATACCAGAATTCTTCTACCCTGTCCAATGTGTACAAGTCCCTTGAACAAAATCAGGTGGATATTCTTTAATCTCTGTTCTAAAGAGGCTATCTTTCACCAGCAGTCTGCTGTTCTGAATTAACTGACAGCTGGTGTCCATGTATTAGCAGAACTATTAAACTTTAAAACAACCAAATTAAAAAAAAAACCTCATACATATGGCTCCATCTGAAGAAAGAACAACGAGAATGATATGAGTATTCATTTTTTAAAGGGAGCACACACATCTCTGAAACCTCCTCAATTATGCCATGAAGGAACATTTCTAGGCGCATTCCTTTCACAATTGAGTGAATTCCTTCATTGCTAAAATATTCATTTTTTGGCACTTAAGCATAAACAGGTGTGATTCCATGAATGGGGACATTTAAAACCACTGCATCAGGGCTGGCAGAGACCCAGATGTCTACAATGACCAGCAAACTTACACCATTATTTTAGGCTCCCTTCCCCATTAATTCATCATCAGCCCCAGCCTCCAACTTAAGACATCGCTGAAAGTGACAGACTGATTACCTTACTGGAGAGCAATCCCCTCAGAGATATGTGAGTTATCAAAAGGCTGTTTGCCAGCAACATTTCCAAGCAAAACCTGATCCCAGCTTCCACCTTCAGGTCAAAGAGACACAGCTTTCATAAAGGAGTCAAACTGCCAAATTAATCAACTACCTGCCCAGAGCCTGCAGCCTCACAGCTGAAAGTTGTCAGCAGAGTAGGCTCAGTTCAAGCCACAATACAAGGTTCCCCTCTGCTGGGCCCCCTGCATGACCTAGGGCAGAAATGTCTGGAAACAAGGGTGGGATCTAGCCTCTACAACCATTCAGTCCCCAGCCTGCTCCCAGCCCTCCCTGAGGTCTACCAACTGTGGTAACAAGCTACATTGCCTAACAATTCCCTGCGCATACCTCCTTTTGTCTTTCAAGGGAGACATTCCTGAATTCATGGGAAACAGTTTTTGAGTAATTCAAGATAACTCGAGCATACCTGAAGTGCCATTAACAGCACTTCTCAAGTTCTGATCAAACCACTGCATAACAGCCACATTTCATCCTGCTGGTTTGGGCTGGACTCTCTTCTATGGCTTCCAACAAACTTCCACAACATCTAGCCAGTGCAAAGTCCATGGACTCCTTCCTGTCTTGAAGCTCTTTAGATTTATAAAAACAATCCTATCTGAGCATCTGCATCTGCCCTTGCAATAAAGCTTATCTACCCTCACAATAAAGCTTCTTGCATGTTGTGTGGTAACACTGTGGGATATGGTCAACTTCAACATTAAAAATAGGATGTGCCTGTAATGTGACAGTCATGCAATTAATGCTTTTTGCTTTGCCAACAACAACAAAGTCAGATGTAAATCCCAAGAGGAGGCAGATACTTTAGCCACCTTACTCATCTCACAAGAATGAGGCTAAGTAGTTCCCATCTATTCTGCATGAGATACAAGAAAGGGTGTAAAAATGAAACCAAGGTAAACCTCTTACTATAATCCAGCAGGTTTACGTAACAGTGCTGCTATTCATGAGCTTTGTGATCGGTGTCAGCTCTTATTACAAGGGTGTGAGAGATTTAAAATGACAAAGGAGGAAAGGAAAGCGAAAAAAATCAGAGTACAGTTTGACGTGACCCTGTCTAGCAAGCCACAAAAAAACATGCAGCAGTTCAATTACCTGATTTACACTAGGAGCTACTTAACTTTACAGTATATTAATTAATGAGCTTTTCTAAAGGCAGAAGTATAATGGCAAAACATAGTTTTATGACCTTATCCACATTAAGGAGGACTCATTTACACATGGTGAGAATGCTGTGTGCTAGCTGCAATACCAGGCATTCAGAGCCTAATATGGGGTGTAAAGAATGGATGCAAGCATGTTTGACTCTTTTCCAAAAGCTAAGCCGACATTCACCCAAGCCCACATTCACTTGAGTTTTGAAAAAGTTTATTCGTACCATCAGTGTCTCTCAGAGATGAGAAAATCAAGATACCCTTGATCAGCAGCCAAAAACTAAGAACCTTGCAAAAATTCCTCATAGTGGCATCTGGAAGACAAAAAAGTGGTTTTTGGAGGGGAAAACTACTTGTGTCATTCAATCTGCTCTGGTCTACTTAAGCGTGTAACAAGTATGCGGTACTTACAGTATGAAATATCAGTTGGCCTTTAGAAGCAGCACTTTGTTAATTCATCACAGGCAGATATTTTCCATTTACAAATTAATTGGGATGCTGGCATTTTGCTTCAGAAGCAACCAACACGATGCTTCATGCTATGCTCTGCAGACTGGTTCAGAGGAATCTATCAAATACATGGCCATAATGGTAAATGGTGTGTTTCCAGACAGGTTTTTAAACAACATGAACTAAGCTAAAGGCTTCGAAAATGCAATACCACATAAGGGTAGACAGTGCTAGTTTTGGTCCAAATATGCCTTGTAGGAGTCAAATTTGATGCCCATAGCAACGATATGTATATGATCTTTCTCTCTTCTCTCCTAAATGTCCAAGTCTAGGCTAATTTCAAACTTAACCTAATTTACTGAAAAGGCTTTCCAGACTTCTCCCCTTCAGAAGAATAAGTTAATAGTAAATCTGCAATAATATAATCCATGTGGTAATGTTTTGTTTGCTTTTATTATTGACCCTATAATCTCAGTGTCTATAAAACAGATCTATACAGGTTTGGACATCAATGCCCCTAACACGAAAGATACTTTGCTCCCTGGATTTTATCCAGCCTATGGGTTCTCCTTCTGTGTTATTTTTCTCATATGCTCATTTCTTATGTTGCACTAGTCCCTTTACTGCCAAGAATCTGGCCAGAAGAAACAAAATTCTCTCAGGCCACCCAAAGACTTTCAGAAGAGGTTTATGAATTCGTCATCCTATCCCATATCTGAAACCCGACTTTTCTAAATTGACCACATCTCAAGTCTTCTCCTCCCCCACCTCCTTCTGTGCTGTTGGTTTTATTACAGTTCACTCTTTTACAGTACTTAGTGTTTCTATTCCAATAGTATGGAAACTTATATTAAATATTTATCAGTAATGGGGTTACTTCCTTCTACTGCAAGCTGAAGCAAGATAATTTGGCAAGATACAATCATGAAAAGATTCTGTATGTTTGTCTCTTTTTGAAGAAATACTATACTCAAATACGCAGCTTTAAAAATTATTCCAACCAAAACCTGATTGCATAAACTGCACTCTGAAATCCCATGTTTCCTGTATTCCAAGGATTGCTAAATCAAGTCAGCTCAGTTCCCTGTGTTTTCTTCTTTTAAATCAACTTGAATGCTTTCTGCCCCATACACTGAAAACAAAGGTTCAGAAATTGTAACTATTGTAAGTAATTTGGCCTGAGACTGAAAATAAAGAAGGATAAAAAAACTCTTCTCACTCCCTGACAGCTGTACCACTGAAACTCTGTAGGTTTAAAGGAAACAAAAAGCAATAAAAGCTTAATCAATAGAATCAGGAGTTATGGATCTCTGAACATACAAAGGGAACAGAGCTGATGAATTGGAAGGTGCAGTTTCTCTTTCTACACAGAATATTTTTCCAAACAGTATGATGCTTTGCACCTGTCCTGTAATTCAATGCCAGGTTTATGCATTATGCTGCAAATACTAAGAAGACTAAGAAAGTGTCTTGATCATTTCAAAGAAACCTTATTCCAGTTCAGTGCCTCCCACAGAGTGCCTATCGCTATTCTGTAGCACTCTTAGCTCCATTTATACAGATGTCTCAGTTTTGTCCCTACCTAATACATCTGCTATGTTTATATAGTCTCTCTCAAATATTGATGATCTCTAACTGAGTCTAAAGGACTACATCAATACCAAGCTGTAGGCGGGGAGGGGGGAGGAGGGAGTAATGAATTCTTCCCTATGAATTGTTCCCTAATGAATTGTTCCTAGGCACCAGAACCTTCAAAATGTCTATCACAGAACTATCTTGATACATTTTAAACATCCTTCATATTTAAGATCTGGTTATTTTTATTTTAATGTAAAGGACAAATACTTAAAAGCCAAAGAATCCAAAACAGATTTCTACACAGGGTCCTGCATTCTCAAGCAGTGAAAAAAAAAAACCCAGACCACTTAAGGCCTGGCACGGTACACTGCTACGTTATTCCTGCAAAGTTCTGTCAACCAGATTCCCTCTCAGATTTCACAGGCTGGTCACCAGTAGCTCTTACGCACAACCTGTAAATCACATTTTTAAAGCAACCAGGGACCCTTCGAAATGAAAAGTCAGATACACATTATTGACGCACATTTCTCAATACTGGGAAATCTTAAAGGATTGACTTCTATCACAGAAGATAAAAGATACACGCCTAGGGACAGAATTCCAAATGAAGATACCCTCAAGAGATGCTACACGTTACTTTGAAATAAAACTTTCAGCTCATAAAATGTTAATATTAGTGCTTTAGGCAGACACTAAGGTCAGGACAGATGTGCTGCCTAACACCTGAAAGACTCTCACTTTCCCGAAGGCTAATCAATGTCTTCCAATAACTAAAAGGCAGTTACAGAAGATGGTGGTACTTTGGTCACAAGGATGCATGTTGGCAGGACAAGAAATAAGTTGCTCAGGGGAAAATTTGGTCTGGATATAAGGGAAAAAAAACTTCAGTGGAAGAACAATTAAACTTTGGAATAGACTGCTTAAAGAGATGGCAGAATCTCCCTCACTGGAAATATTCAAGACTCAGCTTGACAGGGGCCTGGATAACCTAAACGGAGGCCCTGCTTTCAACGGAAGGGTGGACCACATGCTTTCCAGCAACTCTTTCCAACCTAGACTTTGCTGTGATTCTAACATTTTGTCCTAATATCCAAAACTTGAGTCAGTCACTGACCCCAAAGATGGGCTGTACAATTCCCTACCACAGCATAACGCCTCCCCAGAGTGCGAAAGACTGACATAGAACTCCATGGTGCACAGCTCTCTAAGGACAGAGTACTAGTGACTTGCTTACAATACAAGTAAGTACAATTGCAGGCACTGACAAACTGGCAAACTGAAGTTGCTATCACTCTGATGAGGAGAGGAAAAAAAGATGTTTTTCTTATCAGTACCTAGATTTGACAACCTCATCCTATCAATTGAGGATCTACAGATCATAAAGCCTGTCTGATCTGTGTGAATTAATTTGGTAGTTACCCTTTCTAATCTGTTAACTATTGTCTTCTTGAAAAACACGTTTAACAGAAGAAATAACACTACAAATTCCAGTCTTTCCCATCACCATGTTCTGCATTTTTTTTGCCCTACTGGAGTGTGAATCCAATACAGGGGTGTATTTGTCAGAATGCAGGACCTTCCCCAAGGAAAAGAATGTAATTTATTTGCAAAAGCAGGGATTAGTAATTATTTAAAGGTAATCCATCTGCCCCTAGAGATGTACCGGCTGCGCAGATGAAGGGCTGTTTTAATCTCCTCAAGAGTAAATTTCTGAAAGATCCCAAATTAAAGTTGTTTGTATGGGAGAAGAAACCTTGATCCTTGAACACAGAGATGCTGGAATTTCTGTTGGTGTTGCCACTATGTCATGACAGTGGAAAGCTATTTAAGGACTTTGATCTGACAAGCTGATACAGTTTTAGATGTAATCCCATCTCCTTAACTGGGCATTATCGACATAAAATAATGTCAGTTTTTACAAACAGTCTAGAAAGTTGTTTCAGATACATCTTGTGTTGCAAGTCTCCCCCTACAGCTTTCCTATCATACTGTTCTCTTCTCATAGCCCCAGTGAGGAAGAAAGGAGAGTCTGTGAAACTCAGCACAAATCAATCAGTGGAGAAGAGGGGAGGGAGAATAAGGAAAGGAGTGGGAGAAGAAGAAGAAGGGAGAAAATTCCTTTACCCACTCAAACGCCTTAGTTCAGGGCATCTCAGATGCTACTGTAATAACAGTGAATAAAACTTTTTGAACAGGAGTCTGACCTTAGCAGCTGTCGTTCCTTTAAGTGCTAAAAGAGATATCAGACTGAGTATTCGAATAATGTGTACTTGTCTGATTACTAAAGCTTTTCATCAAAATACTGAGTAAAGGACTAGTCTTTCAAAGGAAAATGCAATTTACCAAGCAAAATGGTGCTACATCTGGCCACATCCCCAAATAATTGCTTTATTGTTAGAGCCTTTAACAGATACAGACAGTCTTGTCATTGGGCTGAGCCCGCCTAGATGTTTCATTCTGTAGCAGACATACATGGTGTGTTGTTTTCCTTGGGATTTTGAAGGATTATTAGTCACATTGTCTCTAACCTCTTTGTCAGGAGCTCTTCTAATGGCAAGCATTAGCATATGGAAACACCTCCTCTGCAGTGTTTTGCTGTCTCTTTACTGTGCTATTTTACAAGGAGCATAAAATATGAAGAAAACAAACAAGCAAACATGCGTTTGTTCCTTGGGTGCTAATAATGCTAAAGAGCTATTTTGAGGGAACTGCAGAAAGAATTGAAATCTTTTTAACTTCCCAACTTCCAGTACTCATGTGACTATAAGACACAATTAATTTTGATGATCAAGTTAAAGAATCCTATGCACATACCTTCAAAGTGCTGTACATTCCTTTCATTCTTACAGAATCAAAGAGATTTTCATACCCTGACATGATTTATCTTTTCAAGGCTAACGTGAGTAGCCATGCGGGTTGACAACAGAGTTTCTTCCCATAGCAAGTGACCATATTCTATGTTAAACTAGCATTGCCTGCTGCAACTCAGAAGAAAAACAACTTGCAGTCCAAAATAAAAACCCACGGCATACTTCCTTTTTAAGCTCTAAAAGAAATACAGCTAGCGATAAACCTAAGTCATTCAGTGGTCAATGCTAGTTTATCCTGGTGGCCCCTTTGCCTCCACACTTGCTAAAGAAAAAACAAAAAAAAATCTACCTCTTTGCTATAAACAAAGTTGCAACATGGCAACAGCAACAGATTCTAGCCACTCTTCCTTCCCCAAATCACATGACTTATTTTCACTCTGGATTTCTAAAGAAGTAAGATTTATGCAACCCACGGCATACTTCCTATAGATTTCAAAAATAATAAGCAATTCTTCTGTTCCTAACAGGATCAGGTCTCCCTGAGATTTTTAAAAGTCTCATTTCAGCATGTCAGTACAGACAAGCGCACGCTTAAAGCTGTTACAAGAGTAACTGTCTATCAGCTTCAGTCAAACCTGAGGGAAGGGAGCAGGCATGGTGCCATACGAGGCCTGGAAACCCAACCCAACACACAGCAGCATGTGTTTGGGGTATCAATAGCAGCAAGGAGGAACAGTCTGCAAGGCTGACCTGGAGCCTGCGTGAGGAACGGGCATGCACATGACTCTGGGCTCGCAGTCTGCACGTCGTGCTCTTACACTGCACAGCCCTATCAGAGGGACATAGGGGAGATCTTGGAGTCTGGGTGGTGTGGAAGGTGGGGAAGGAAGGGAGAAGTCTGTAATGAGGTCAACCATAAAAGTCCAAAAGAAAATCAGAACTCATTCATTCTTCTTTTGGGAGAATTTTAAACGGGAAAAGACAGAACTGGAGCTGCGCGGTTACACCTTCACCTCTTACAGTGTGCAGAGCAGCCTCAAGTACACATTCACAACAGTAGCAGAAAGTGAATATCCACAAGTCAGGTCATGGTAGTTTGACAGCTGTACTCATGAACCTTAGGTATGTGCAAAATGGCCCAAGTGTAGGGCCATTTCCAGTGGAGGGCATTCTGCAAGGAAATTTATGGACTTCCACCAGAAAGTGGCCATGACTTGACTGGATGGCAGAACCTTTACGTATTAACCTGAACATCATTTTTATTTCTGTGCCTATCAGGATTAAGTAAATACTTTTTTCTTTTTTGCAAACAACTGAACCTGATTCTTATGACCAGGCACAGGTGTCCCTGGAATCGTAACAGCTAGCTAAAAGAAATTACATGCCTTATATGAGAGCCAGACCTCTGAAGCTGAGACAGTGTTTCACTAAAGACATTAGAGGGAGTTTGATTGAAGTTGTCAGCTGAGCAGAAGTCAACCTGAATGCAATAATCAAAGCAGCATGGCTAGGAGGAGATGAGGCAGAGGCTCACTTTAAAGGCTGCCCTCATACAATCACTGAAAAAAGGATCCCAAAATACTCAAATATTTTAGTCATTCCACACACAGCTCTTGCAGTTCTCAGGCAATGCTCAAATAGACCACGCCCAACAACATTCAGAACAATTTTAAATTTTTTTTTACCACAACTGTTATTTTCTACAATACGCACAAAATCAGGTAACAAAATAAAGCAATACACTCCACCCTAACAGCACTGAGTCATCCAGAATGCAAGATAAATACTAAGATGAAACTGAAGACAGAAAGTACTAGTGATAGTTCAAGCTATTAAGTTTATATACAAAAATAAAGACATACTAATATCCAGCCGTGTATGCTTATTTCTCTGGTTCAACCAGCAAACAAGCCTTCAAGAGTCTAGCACAGACTTGTAACTGGGATGCAGTCCTCATTCAATACATTCTTCATATAAGCATCGTTCCCTGGGCTTATGTTCTGATTGAAACTTACCTCGCCAAAAGCCCTGTGACCCGTAACTTAACAAGCACATTAGCCTCAAAATTCCTCTTCCAAGTGTGAAAACCACCCTTACCTAAATCTTAGCTGTGCTAACGCCCCTCTCAGTAGGCAGAGAAGTTAAAAAAAAAAAAAAGAAAACAAACCTGGCTATGGATTGTCCTGATCCTTAACTACCTCTAAATAAATAATTAAGCCAATTTGAGGTTAAAAATTCTTTTCAGGTTAGGAAGATGAGATTCACTCACTATCACATCTTTTTTTTTCTCCAAACCATGATCTTTTATGCAAGGAGACCAAATGTACATACTACATCCTTTCGTGTAAATGAGAATAATTCATGTAGCTCAATAGCAGCTCTCAACTTGTACCTAGCATGGTAGAACTGAACCACTCTGCGTGCTAAGGGCCAAGGGAGGTTGTGAACAGTCATAAAGAATTGTAGGGGTACCGCAACAGTTACAATGAACTCTGAGCCAAGGATCATTTTCTGCTTTGTGTTTTACAGCTCTTTAGTCCCTCACTGCAGTTTCTAAGAGAAGGCTGCAATACAAAAAATAATCAGTTAAGCTTTGGCCTTGTACAGACCTGCTTTTAGCAGGTGCACACAATTCATATTGAAAAAAGTGAGCCCTTGCTAGTGTGGTGCAGTCAAAGGGTTGTGTAGGTTGCACAATGTTTTCTGAAAATGGTACGCAGACAGCATCGTACAAAAGACACATGCCAAGAACACTACTTAAGAAGTGGAGTTCAGAAGACCTACCACCAAAACACACTTTCAGCTGTGTATGCTTTTCCTCACACACCTTCCATTGACATGTGACATTAAGCCCCATATTCCCATAACAGGGTGGAAAAGTTCATTCAGTTTATTATCTGAACAGTTCTGGGTGCAATCATTTCCCATCAGTCATTTTCAAGCCAATTCTATCAAGACAGGCACTTCCAGACAACAAATTTTACCAACAGGTCATCCCCGTACCTCCAAATTGCTCTTAGAGGTATACTGACTCATGCAGATAGGACAAAGTTTATTCTAAGCAATTTCTGCAAACAGTGTACTCTGTTGTTTAAGCCCGAGGGCATGGGCAAGAGGTTTAAGGTGGCCCTGCCCAGTGGCAGGGGCAAGACCAAGTCCCCTGCTCAGAAGGGGTTCTGGGACCCTAGCTGCCATTTTCGGCACCACAAATTGGCATGTCTCTTTTGAACACCTCCCTCCCCGCTTCTGTTTAGGATATATGCTCCAGATAGCATACGTGCTCCTGATTTAACAGTTCTCCAAGTTAAACCTCATTTTATTTTCTCTTTATGTATGTAAACCCACTGCCCCCTTTTTTTCTGTTCTGAGGCTCACAATTCCCAGTTTATTTTCAATGTTCTTCTCCCTCCTTCTGCCATACCATTAACAGAAATGTTACACACCACCAGTCTAATGCCCAACCTATATAACCATTGCACTGCTGTTGATAATCAGCTTTTGTTTACTATCTTTCACCCAACTTTCAATCCACCTGATACTCTTCCTACCCAAACCAATTTCAATTAATCTTCATGTTAGAAAGTAAACATATACCTACTTCCCATTTCATTCCCTAAAATCATTAATTTTGCAATTCTATCAAAAAAAGCAATTACATTGTCTGGCAAGATTTATTTTTTATGAACTCATGTTGTTATTGCTTACAATTCTGTCACCCTGCAGACTCTTAGTTTTGCATCCTCTTTTAATATGAGGCCCATTATTTTACCAGCAGTTACACTTTCAGGACAGTAATTGCCAAGAAAACCTTGCCTTTCTTTTGAAGGTCAACACTATAGTTGCCACTCTTCATTCGCACCGATACTTCATTTTAGCTACCACCTCACAAAAACAATAATCACACAATAGTAGCACTGCAAAAAGGCTTGCTAAACACAAACTATTTAAACTCAGGGGTAAGGAAAAGAGAAAAAATCAACCTCTTTTTCACACACTCCCTTAATCACTCTTTAACATTACAAGAAATTTTAACAGTCAGCCTTCTACAAGAAAGCACTCAGTAATACTGTTTGGACTCACAGAGTAATTCAAGTTGGAAGGGACTTCTTGAGATCACCTAGTCCAACCCCACGGTCAAAGCAGGACTAACTTCAAAGCTATATCATATTACTTAAGACCTTGTCCAGCTGAATTTGGAAAACTTCCAAGGTTGGTGATTCAACAGCTTCTTAGAGTAACCTCTTCCCACAGCAGCACTCCCAGGGAAGAATTTTTTCCTCACCTCCATTTGGGACTTACTCAGCCACCAACCGTGACCACTGCCTCTTGTCCCTTCCTCTGCATCTCTGAGAAGAACCTGACTATGTCTCCTCTACCACTCCCTCTAGGTAAGGTAAGACTAGGTAAATCAGCCTGTTCTTCAAGCTAAATGAACGCAGCTACCTAGGCCTTGTAAACAACATGTGCTCCAGACCCTTAAAAATCTCCTTGTGGCTCTTCACTGGATTTGCTTGCCAGCATCTCCGTTGTACTGGGACACCCAGCACTGGGCACAGCATTCCTGACGTGGCCTCACAAGTACTGTGCAGCAGGAAACAGAAATAATCACTTCCCCACTGCTATTATAAGGCATGTGACTGCAGTTTCTCAATCTCACTTTTCCAGGTTTTCTCATAGTGGTAAATTTTAATATTGACTGTCCTTGCACCCTATTCAAAGGATTTCTAATCACACTGAAAATTCAATCATTGAATTGATACATTCAGCGAAGCTGGTGTTTAATAAACCAAATTATAAAATTTTTACTTGATCTATATAAGCCTCCGTATGCTTTTAACCAGTTTTGCTTGGTCAATCAAGTATCAACTGAGCAGAGTGAAAAGCACTTTACTGAAGTGGCTAACACCTGGAGGAGGAGACATTTGAGCAAACTCTCCTATTTGTACCCTAGTGTTAGAGAAACGAAAGACGGGAAGTTGCAGATAGAATCATCAGCATGTAGTGAGGAAAAGAGTAGACGTGCAAGTCTCAAAGGTGGAAACAGATACCAAGCAGAGTGACAGAGAGAAGAGCTGCAACAAACAGGCCAGGTAAGAGAAGATAGATGGGAATTCAGACCTAGAATTTCCTAGAAATGCAAAACCATACAATGGAAGAAAAAGCAAAGGTGTAGGGTACAAACACTGCTGTCACGCCTGAGGGAAAGCAGCACAAAAGGGCAGAAAGGGCAGGGCAGACAGGAGCAAGCAGCTGTACCAGTTCAGTCAGTTCAGAAGATTCAGATTTTAGTAAGCCAAGAAGGGGTAAACACACACAAAAAGGAAGACCTTCTCATATGTATGCTTAAAGCCCAGCAAGATAAAGCTCTACCTTGGCTGAGCTTTTGAACACTTTCTGTGCTGCTGTTTATATTAGATCGGGAAAGATTTCTCAGTACTGGACATTGCAGGAAACATGGAAGGTGGAGAAGAGAAATGAGTGAAGATGGTCTGTTTTTTCACAGGCACACTCTGTCACAAACCAAGAAAAAACAAGGTTCATGCTCTTCTGGTACATGGCACAGACCAACGGCTCCAGCAGCAACAGAAAATAATAAATAAAGGGGTGATGCTGGTCAGGAGTTGTACAATATGCATTGTACAATTTCTCTGGTTTTGAATTTCAGTTCATGAATTTGTGTTAGGATGTATACATCAGCCACTGCTTTCCATTCTGCATTAATAGTGATGGCCTGATGAATGCTGAATGGTTCTGTTACAGTTCAGGAGTAACACGGCCTAATTTTACTCTCAGGTTATTTATTGCGTTCATATAGTGGCTTAACAGAGAAGCTGAAAAAGCAAAACAGTAAGAAAATAGAATGGCTTAAAAAAAAAACTTATTTGCAAACATCTGAGGGCTATTATGAGACAAAGGCCTACATGCTACACAAATCACAAGTTAAAGGAGTTCCCTCTCTCACAAGAGGCCAGCTGTTTGGGGCAGTTGTTTGGGGAGCCAGGCAGAATGCTGGGTTCCAGCTCCTGGAGAAACAGAAATACAGGGTCTGACACCTGAGAGGGGAGCTCTTTAAGACCAAGAAGTAAACAAAGTGGTATCTACCCCTGTAACTATCTCACAAAAAAAGTATAACCTAATGTCATTTTGATTTTCTTCACTTCTAATATTTTCAAAGTTCTTGGAAAAGGAAAAGGGCTCAGGTACTAAGTGACACCTGCAAATGCTTCAAAAACATTTCCAGCCTGGTTACAGAACACAAGAGTGCACCTCTATATTTGGTTACATACAGAGTTTTTATTTTGTAAAAACCTGTGCAAGAAACATTTCTGAGCCAAACTTCACATGGTGCTTCATCCATTGTTTTACATTCCAGCTTCACAGTCCAGGATCACCGGATGAGTCACACATGTAAGTGCACGACACGAAATCCACTAGAAGTTAAACAAATACACGTTTATCACTTGTCAGCATTTGTAACAGCATTCTGCACTGTCAACAGAACCAGCTGTGCACTTCTGTGCAGCTTGCCTTCATAATTAGATTAGCCAAGCCATTCTACTCAGGATACCCTAGAGTTCAGGCATCCTGTGTCCTGGAAAAATTTCGTGGGGACAGACCAATGTTGTTATTCAACAGCAACACATCAGAGATGGAGAAAGGCCATGAAGATGAAACTGCCAGAAGGAGGTACAGAGTCTAAGACATATGAGTGCAAGCCTAGTCCCAGTTGCTAACACAGGCAAATCTGTAAGAATACTGTGTTACAACTCATTCATGTAAAAGGTACCGAATTCTTTGTGAACCACTTTGTTCTCAAATGTCCAACAACAACAACAACAAAAATATACACCAAACCAACCCCCTTTTCACCCCCATTCCCATCCTCGATATTTAAATGTCAGATTTCCAGCTATCCAGTTGGAAAGGGTAACTAGAACCTGCTAAGAGCTGCCAAATCTGATAGCCCCATAGAAGCAAGGCTGCTGCAGGTCCATGTCCCCACATCCAGCCAGTAGCAAGGCCAAGCATATACTCCCAATGCACATGCACACATACATAAAATACATATACATGGCCAGTCAGATAGATACAGACAGTAGGAATGGCCTGATCCTGTGCCCCTCACTGGCTGATCAGGAAGAAAGCTCATTAGAGTAAAACCTGCAGTTTGCACACATACACAATATGGATCCCTCCAATTGCTGGCTTTAGATGCTTAGTCTATCTAGTATCTGGTCCCTGGTCTCCACTGTTGCTGACACCTGGATATATCACCCCTGAGGCCTGCAACACTTCTCCAGTGGTTTGTTCTCAGACCCCTTCACCAGAGACACACACACATATACGCATACTATGAATTCCTCCATTAGCTGGCCTTACTCAGCCTGCCCAGTAGCTGACCCCTGGATCTCCTGGTCTCCCAGTTACCTTATGCATACACACACACACACATACACAAGTGTCTCTCCAGTAACTGGTTCAGACTTATGGCTTCCCCAGTGGCTGATTCCCCCTGGTCTCTACAGTAGCTGTCATGGACTTCCCAGTTCCTCCAGCAGCTGACTCTAAACCCTCTGGTCTCTCCAGCATGCAGTCCAGACTTATGGCCTCCCCAATACCCCCAAATCTTTTCTCTCACTCCCCAGCTACTTTGGCTTGATGTTCTCTACCAGTTACACAAACTGACACACACCAATACACAATATGCACACACTGCAGTCTCTCCAAATGCTGGCACCATGGATGCATCGGACCCTATGATCCCTGGCCCCTTCTCTACTTTGCTGGCACTTAGACTTCATGCATCCACAGAGAAAAGTGAGCCCCTCACCCATGGAAACAGTCAGAAATAGAATTCAGTAAGAAGATAAACTGCAGTGATTAGGCACAGGGCATGGCCAGATAAGGAGAAGAGAAAAGGAGGGGAGGGGAGGGGAGAGGAGAGGCGAGGAGAGGGGAGGGGAGAGGAGGGGAGAGGAGGGGAGAGGAGGGGAGAGGAGAGGAG
>NW_008825280.1:173853-191078 GCF_000699105.1 Pygoscelis adeliae
CAGAACTGCGCAGAGTCCCCCAGGTGAGGGCGCACCAACGCTGAATACAGTGGGATCATCACCTCTTTTGACCGGCTGGTTACGCTGTGTTTGATGCACCCCAGGATGCGGTTTGCCCTCTTGGCTGCCAGGGCACACTGCTGACTCGTATTGAGCCTGCTGTCGACCAGCACCCCCAGGTCCCTTTCTGTGGGGCTGCTCTCCAGCCACTCCTCTCCCAATCCATACTTGTGTCTTGTGTTACTCCATCCCAGGTGCAGAATCCGACATTTGTTCCTGTTAAACTTCATGCCATGGATGATTGCAAATGTACTGACCAGCCTCTCATGTTTACTCATCTTGACAGGTTTCACACCCAGACCATAGGCTGATCCCTCTCCTGTGATAGCCTGGGGAGGAACCAGATTAGGGTGTTCCCTTTGCACTACTTTAGGTTAGTGGGGTTCCCTCACCTTCTGCTCCTTTGTGTTTATGAGCCTTTTATCACATAACCTAACAGAATCCTCTGAAATTTGTTGTGAATGAGATCATGAGTGCATTGTGCTTAACCATTACACTTATTCCTCCCATGGAATCAATCAAGGGAAGCAGGGGCAGGGGGTAGAGGTTATCATGAACATGCTGCAAGTTTATAAAAGCAACCCAAGTCCTTTATTAAACACCAACTTTAAAATCTAGAACTTGCTCTTAGAAATTCATACGCCCCCTACACTGAAGTTATGGTGTGTGTATATGTACATAGATTACAGTATATATGAATGACAGTAGATATGAATTAAAGTACTTTGATGTCTGCTGCCAGCAGGGACACTAAATGTACAACCCCAGAGTTACTTTCCCCAGTGATTTGTTTCTTGTAGTCTTTCAGAACTATTTACTCTTCAGTGAAACGCTGCATTATCAACACACTTCCCCATGCCTTTAGAAGGACTTGCTATAAAGTCTCATGCCCTGCATGCTGGAGACCAAGTCAAATAAAATATGTTATTTCCAAATCCTCCCCGCCTTTTGGTTTTTTGGTTTTGGGGGAGGAGGGTTGCACTTGCAGCACCTTGGAAAAGAAAGAGAGAGGGAAAGCAAACTCCTACATATTAAGAACAACATGAAAGAGAGTTGGCTTTGTTCTGCAAGAGAAAAGGACTAAGGCAAAGGAAGAAGACAGGCTTTGGAGTTCAGGGACAAATGCTATGAACTGCACAGCAGAGTAATAGGAGGAAACTCAGCGCAGGGAGGTACATTCAAGAACAAGAAACACTGGGACTGAGTGGAATGTAGATTGTGGGTGAAGGATGAAAATTTCTCAACATACTTAGGGTGGGCTGGAGAAAACTTTAAGAATTTTACTTTAAGATACTATTCTGTACCAGCTTTCAAGCAAGGAGGGCCCGCACACCAAGTCTGTGGAGAATAAGGCTTCTTTGTACTGGTCTGTACATAGCTGTTTATTCAACATCATTATTTCATCACTAACACTGCAGACTCTTTCTAGGTTGCAGGGTTTTGGCAACTTAAAGCCACTGAAAATCCAAACTCCTGAGTTCCTCTGGTCTCCTCACTTCCCAGGTGCTGGCATTCATGTCTATCCAGTGAGACATTTCAAGAAGCTGAGCTGACCACAAACTATCACTACGAAAAAAGCACCATCAATCTGGCCAGGGCAGCTCCACAAGGTACTAGCACACAGAGGAAAGCATACTCGGGGGAAAATGAGGGCAGGGCTGGATCACAGCAATCTCAGTTTAAGGTCAGCTTCAAAAGCCGTGCAACCACAGCCTAAATGTGTCGACTCCCAAAGATGTGCCCTCTGGATATTCTTGTGCAGCAGGACATGCCTATTATCCCATTTCATGGATAGCACAGAGATGCCAAGTAAACTGCCAAAGCTCACACAGGAAACCTCTGGCAGGAGCAGGAAGCTGAATTTAGGCTTGTCATGATTCAAGAAGTGCCTCCTCCAACAACTGGACCCTGTCTCTTGAAGCTGTCTCTGCAGCAAAGAGCTAGAATCCTAAGAGACAATGGAAGTACTGTTTTAAAGATGGGAAGCAGATACCCATATGAGAAAAGTGACTTTCCCAAAGTCAGCTGCAGTCGTTCTGAACCACAGTCAAAAACCACAGTTGACAGAACCACAGGCAAAAATTAATTCAGAACTACAGAAATTTGTGTTTACAAGACAGTCCTTGCCTAATATTATACATCCACATCTTCTAGGATCCTGAAATGAAGAATAACTTTTTTTTTTTTAATTAACCCCTAAGTTCCTTTTTTCTGATGAGGAAGAAACAACAGTTAAACAGCCAGCTGATGATCATCAGAATACATTCTGAGCAATGTTTCAGTTTTGCTGCTTAGTTCCTGAGAAGACATCTTTTGGCAAAATCAAAAGCAGCACATGCTGAATAATTTCCTATCAAGGATACAGAGGAGAATGAAGAGACTACAAATGCTTGTTTAACAAGTCATTCTACACCTCACAAGGTATTTGGGTTTTTTCCTATGTCTGTATCTAATAAGAAAAAGACAGGTTCTCTCCTTTAGCTTAAATAAAAATAATAGTACAGTGAAAGTATCTCACAACAAACAAACTCTCTGAACTTCCACCTCTTATATAACCCTGCATGCTTTTACATTCTCCCTGTCACCTTTCTCAGCTTTTGATGATTTCCGTGCTGCTCCATCTATGGTAGTGGAGACAGTGCTTTACCAGAGGCTGTAGATGCTAAAGGGTATAAGGAAGCAGGTTATGCAGAAAGCATCTATTTCCAGCACAGGAATGCAGCCTGCAACTATCCCATGACAGGGAGCTCAGCTCAAATAGAAAGTGTAAGCCCAAGCATATCAAAGCACCAGGAGCACTGCATCCTAAGATACCAATGGGAAATTGGGGGCGGGGGGCAGAATGAACAAGCACTTAAGTGTAAAAGAGGAAAGAAAACAGTGAGGCAGATCCTGAAGTTTTATAAGGGAGGCTGGAAAGCACCTCACAGCCTTAGACTAAAAGATTCAGCATATAAAATACCAGAAAAAAAGTCACAGAGAAAACTCAAAAAAACCCCAACCCTGTAGTGGAGAAATTCAATAATTCTTCAAGATGGAAGGGACATGAGCATCAAAGCTCCTGTTTTAGCCTCAGATTCTTAAGAGAGCTCAGAGACCAACAGCCGCCTTCTCAGTATCCCAAGACACTCAGCACTCTACAGCTCTTTCACATGGAGGACTTAGTGTCTCAATAGACATTGACAGGAATTATGGATTTTGAGGTGACCACGTGAGAACTAACGCATTTTACAAAATCTATTCCTATGTGTATCCCTCCCCCTAAAACTAAAATGAAGCAAAACAAACCTTGCACATTTAGTGCCGAACTCAAGTATTGCATAACTGGTTTTGATGGTCACATCTTGAATGAGTTATGAACATTTAGGCTATGTATACAGTTTAGGAATACTGATATATCTTCATTCCAGCTCTCCCACCCTACTGACAACAGAATTGCAGCTTTCCATTTACATACAGAAAATGGGAATCATGCTGCCCACAGACAGTTCAGGACCTGTTGTTCTTATCAGTTGAAACGATCTTTCACAGTTGAAGCCTATAGAACCCAACTCTGATCACAACTGGGTGTTAGTTAGATCATTAATGAATAATTTTCACTTTCTCCATATACTCTTGCTCATGTGTGTGCTAGAACAGAAGTCCAGGTGAACACCACCATGAAAAATTGTAAGTATTTAAGGAAATAATTCACAATTACAGGCTGCTTCCTTTATGGAAGGAGCAAGTAAGTATCATGAAATTACTCTGAGACAGCAGAAGCACTCAGCAGCTTGGTCTTAGATTCTAAGAGAAAGTAGGGAGGAACACATACTATTATTAGTGAGTTAAATGAATCAACCTCATGAACAAGGAAGGGACATTCCAAACAACATCACTTTATCCTCATGCACAATGACATTTTGGGAAAAATGTTCTCCAGGGGAAAAAAAGGAGGTATTTATGATCAGATTTAATGAGAAAACATGACAAGTGAAGAAAAGCCAACCATTTCATAATTACCAGAATCAATCCCAACAGCAGGCCATATTTGCAGTGATGAAAAGAGCAATACATTTATTTATAAATATATTTATAAAATGTGTCTTGTCTTCAAAGGGGACTAAATACCAGTTCCTATATGTCTACTTTCCACATAAGATGGTGGTTTGTCAAATACCGTACAGGAGTTCTAAAGCTCACCAGAATGGTGTGGAAAACCCAGCTGCTTACACTGGAAGCCCTCAGAAATACCAGTGGCACAGATCAGCAACAAACAAGAACACAAATATGAAAAATCTGTGGAGCATAGAGACATGAAGAGGCCAGAGGAGAAGAAGGTGACTAAAATAAAACCACAGATACACAAGTCACCACTGAAACTTGATAGCAGAGACAAACTTGTCTTTGAGGGAAGGGGAACCTCCTCCAAGAACTCGCTCCTTACCGGAGTGTGGGTTGAGACCCAGCTGCCTGTTTTAAATATCCCACTGCCCAGCTAATAGCTGCAAAGCCCAAAGGCAAAGCAACCAACACAGAGGACAACCGCTCGGCAAACACTGATGGAATAGACACCATCAGCAAAAGGGACAGAGATGAGTGCTGTGAATCTAGAACTGCCTGCCTACAATCCATGACAGCAGCACAACACATATGGAAGAGTTGAGGGGGATTTATGTTTGCTTTTTTAAATCCTGGGAAATAATATGCCGAGATCCACATTCAAAGGACATTACGATTGCAAATTCACCCACTAAACACTGGGAACCATCATTATCAGCCCACTGCAGGTCCATTCATGTGATCATAGGTTTATTTTCTCTCTGAAAATAAAGAGGCTTCCACACTCCATGAGCACAACCAGCTTGCTCTAGGGAGAAAGCAGTATCATGTACAACCTAATCATGTAACATGTGAGGATACAGGTCCTGCGATGGAGGCGGCCAGGACTGCACAAACAGGAACAATGCTCTGACAGTCAAGGCAGTCAACTCCTGTCCTTGAAATGCAACATGATCCTTGCATTTACCACAGAGTTTTTTTGAAATGCATAGCAAAATTCTTCACATAGTCATGTTCCTACTAATCACGTTCCTCGTTTCTTAGTTGTGTTACTTGAGACCAAGGTTGCTCTGCAGGCAGAATGGCCAAGCACTTACAATTACAGTGGGACCTGCACTGTGAACACGGGTTGTTACTTAACACCAAGTGTCCTGAAAAAATACAGGGTCTAAAACTGGGCAGCCAGAAAAGAAAAACTTTCTGAACCTTGTTGTGTCCAACTCCCATGCATTACAATGGAGAAAAGGCAACCCTCCACTTTCCCTCAAATGAGTGCTCTGAAAAATTAAGTCCTAAAATTTGATGATACCCTCCAATATCATCACAATAAGGTCACTGCATTGCAGGCTGTCTTCAGAGCAGAGTTTAAACAGTACACAGTAATTACAACTGAACAATGAGTAAAAAGCAAACCAGGTGCTCCTTGGCTGTATGGTACAGCACACTCCCCTTGAAGACAATGAGATGTCATCCCAGGGAACTGGAAAGTGGCATCACACTGAACCCACATAAGGCAACTGAACAGAAGTCATGCAGAGTACCTTAAGCCCATTGTTTGCCAAACTTTCACAGAATCATACTCACAGCCAAGTAGGGCTCAGCAATTCATTTAGTATACCCTTCTCCCCAAAAACAGTATCAACAGATACAGACATTGTGTCCCAGTTCCAGCTGTGCCACATGCTGCATGCCACACTCACAGCTGGGAAACAGTACAGATGTCCTGTAACTGCTCCCCAAGAGACCAGCGGAAGAAGAAAAACACTACCTCTCGCAGCTCTATAAGAAATATGTCACGTCTGCCAGACCTCACAAAAACTGCAGAAAAATCTACTCACTGTCCAGGGCTGTACTCTCCGAGTACCTTGCACAATACATGTTCCTAAAAGCCTCCAGGGATGGAGGCTCTGTACCTTCTTCAGTCAACCTGGGCCAAGGCTGTCTTTTCCCCGGTGTTAGAACAGCCACTGTGAGCTCCCTTCGCTTTTTACTTCTTGTAAACTGCTTAACTTCTGCAGCCTGAGTAGTGTTCTTTCAGTTTCCTCCTTAGTATGTAAAACCGGTATAGTTTATTCCTATTACTGGTTTTACTATATTTGTTTTTAACACCTTGTTATATGAAAACAATATTGTTGCGTTTGTACAAAGCCTTTTTGTAGCCTAGCCCTCCCTTACAGTCTGTTCTGAAACACACACAGTTATATTTTGGCCACGTAAGTCCAAGGGAATTCAGTCTCCTGGGTCTCTTTCTGCCTCAGCACCTCTGCTGACACCGCGAACAGGGACTAAGCAGCGAAACTGCTTTTCTCTACCAGAAACCTCTAGTCACTAAGGCCTGGGTGGTAGCTTATTTCTCACAGCCCACCAGAAAGCTATCAGTTGGCAACAGCTTTCAGACCTTACCACCTGGGCTGGATGCAAACCAGTGATATGGATATGGAGAGACTATTACAGATCATTACTTACATGTCATCTGCCCTCCTGGAATTTTTTTCCTTAAACACAGTGGAAGGATGGGTTTAAGGGGAAGCTCAAAAGGAAGATGGCAAGCAAGAAAAGGCAAGTTGCAATGCTCTACAACTTGAAGGGTTTAAGAGCAATTCAGAGAACTATCTTCAAGTTTCTGTGTGTAGAATCTCATCTTGGGCAGGGGTGACCCAGAGAGGCTCTTTCAGTCATCAAGATTTATGATTACTCATAATCAGCATTACTTCCACAACTATTTTACCACAGCAGTTTCTTACTTTAGTACATGGCCACCAAGATCACATGGGAAACAGCTGAAGCAAGCTTTAAACACAACAATCTTACCACAATATATATTAAAATGAAAAGGTGTCTTACCCCTTAGGACCTCATCTAAATGCTCACCAGCCTCCTCACATCAGCAAGGCTTTTATTAGAGAGAGAGAGTGATTCCCTGATGGAGCGACCACCCATCAGATATTCCCTCTCACAGCTGCTCCTGTGCAGAGGTCCTTAAGGTTTATTTCATGATGACAAAGTTTTTGTTTTTATTTCACTTTTCCAGAAGACAGATAGATGATATTTAATGTTTTTAGCTACAGCTTCTCACAAAATGAGGTAATAAAAATCTCCCCAACTGTCATTTATAACATGTAACAATGAAAATTAAGTTCCGCATTCAGAAACTGTACCAACTGTTGCTGAAAGAACTCCACATTGACTCCAAGGATGGGATATCATGGCAATTGTAACCGAGATTGATCAAAGCTGCTTGTCTTTTATGGTCTTCATTTGCAAAGGACCGAATATAACTGGATTACCGGTAGTACAGTACAGCTCAGAATAAAAGGACATTAATTTTCTTTGCCTGGAAAAGGCTCTTAGCTTTTTTCTTGTAATTACACCAAAGTGCAAGCCAACTCTAGGGCTACAAGGGAGCAACCATGAGGAGAAAAGCAGGAACAAACCTTCAGTGGGACTTGAACTTGGGAAAACAATCCTGGCATGTTCAGAATGAGCAACACGACTTTCACCACTTTCCTCTGGTGAAAGTTCACACTGCTCAGCTCTGCGAAAGCATTTGAAACAGGAGGGAGGAAGGGAATCACAGCAGGACTGAAAGGGAATGTGTATTGCCTCTGATGAATGGCACAATGCCCAGGCAGCTGCTGCGCAAATGCCAAAAGTGGGACCTTCGTTGCTTCAGCTGGATCCCTCTTGAAGTTTTGAATTACAGACGGATACCTCACTTTATGGGATTCTGCTGCAACATGGCAATGCAGAGACTGCTTGCTACATGTGTCTTTTTCATTCTGAAATTGAAACCCTGATGGGAAACTAAACTCTCCAACAGTCTTGCACAGCAGCTAAAAAACATATTTCAGCACTTTTACACCAGACCTTGCAGGAATTAGCAGTATGCCAAATCTTTGTTTATCTTTCAAATGCAAAAAGCTATATCAATATTGTAATTGACTTCAGACAGCCATTTTTTAAAAACAAAAACTGAAAAAGCTAAGGTGTGCAGAGTGATTGAAAGAAAATGAATTCTTTAAAATACTGTGAACAACTTGGAGGGTGGTTGCTGCATTTTGAATGTCAGCCATGTCATTTTCCACATAGTAAACACAGTAAGTAAAAGAATGCACCGCAGAATCATGGAGTATCTTGAGTTGGAAGGGACCCATAAGGATCATCGAGTCCAACTCCCTGTTCCTCGCAGGACTACCTAAAACTAAACCATATGACTAAGACCGTCATCCAGATGCTCCTTGAACTCTGACAGGCTTGGTGCCTTGACCGCTTCCCTGGGGAGCCTGTTGCAGTGAGCGACCACCCTCTCAGTGAAGAACCTTTTCCTAATGTCCAGTCTGAACTTCCCCTGATGCAGCTTCATTCCACTTCCTCATGTCCTGTTGCTGGTCACCAGAGAGCGGAGATCAGCACCAGGATTACCCTGTCCCAGGTGGAGAATCTGGCACTAGCTCTTGTTAAATTTCATACAGCTGGTGATTGCCCATCTCTCTCATCTATCCAGATCTCTCTGTAAGGCCTCTCTATCCTCCGGGGAGTCCACAGCTCCTCCTAGTTTAGTAGTATTGGCAAACTTACTTAATGTACATTCGATTCCTGTGTCCAGATCATTTATAAAAAAAATTAAAGAACACTGGCCCTAAAATTGAGCCCTGGGGAACCCCACTGGTGACTGGCCGCCAGCCTGACGTAACCCCATTTACTATAACCCTTTGAGCCCGACCTGTCAGCCAATTGCTCACCCAACGTATTATGGACTTGTCTAGCTGTGTGCTGGACATTTTGTCCAGGAAGATACTGTGAGAGACAGTATCAAAAGCTTTGCTAAAAAAAAAAAAAACAAAAAACTGGTTTCCCTTGGCCCACTGGCTTCACTTGGTCAACTAGATGGGTGACCTCGTCATAAAAGGAAATTAAGTTGGTTAAGCAGGACTTTCCGCTTGTGAACCCATGCTGGCTATGACCAATGACTGTGTTGTCTCTCAATGCTTTAAGTAAATAAGATATACCTGTAAATACAAGGCGTATTTTCATCTAAAATGAAATTACTAAAAATTCCAAGTTATGACAACTTCTAAGATCTAAAAATTGCCAAGCTATTAAAATATTTTTAATTAGATAAACATATTCAAGTATTCCAGGTTTGCTGTTAAATAAAGTGTAGAGTAGAACTGGGGGACATCACCCTTGACAGCAGCAATATTTTCTGAGAAGCTACTGTTCTCATTCCAGTCTAATCAACTAGTTCTGTTTCATCACCACCTCACATGAAGTTGCAAGCTAACAAAAAAAAAAAAAAGGGGGGGGGGGGGGGGCAAAAAAAAGCTTGTTTCTTCCCTAGGGGGAGGGAAAAAAAAGCTTGGTTTCTTCCTATCTAAAAAAACCCCTTGATACACAGGGATAAGTTCCGTGTTTATACTTTAGCACGGTGACTAACAAATAGAGTTCAACATTCTATAGATACTTTGCCCTAATATTAATTTTAAATGCAAAGCATGTTTTTCAAAACATTTTTCTTTAAGCCTCCAGCACAATTAATGTAGCCTTATGTAACCATATAACAAATTTTTATAGTTTTAACTCATTTCCAGATTTCAAGCCACATCCAACTTTATATAATCCTAAATTAAATATTACACCAGCAAATAAGTAATTTTTGAGTTTTTAACATAATGCAAACCACATGGAAATTAAAATTCTTAATCAATGGACCATTCATTATATGATGAGAAGTAGTAAAACCCATTTTCCCCCTCTTTCAGCCAAAACTAACACCAAAGTTAACATGAAATCTGTTTTTCCCCAGAGGATAACAACTACATTAATAATGCAAAACAAGATTAAACCAGATCATTTCCATTTTATTTAGATTATCATAAAATTGGCAATTTAAAATTGTACTGAAAAAAAAAGGATTTTGCTTAACATGTTTCAGACTTTTGGACCTCTTTCATATAGCAGAATGATAAAGTTGGTTTTTCACTGTTTTCTGAAAATGGAAAATTCTGCTGTGGACCTGTGGTTCTTCCATCCTTAAATTTCTAACAGAATTCAGAAAGTGTTGGAATTACATTTTAAAAAAAGATAGGGATCTTTAAGTAATAATTTATTTCCAAATTAAAGTAATTTGAAAGATGTGGTGCCACTACTCTCCAGTTACTGAAAAGGTTTTTTGATGTTTAGCCAGATCTGAGTTTCTATTGTTATGGGTGGGGAAAACATGGAAATAATCTTCCAAGCTTTCTTTAAGCAGCACAGATGAGAGAAAAAAACCTGAAGCAGCTCATTTTTCCTTCTTTATAGGTCAGTCTACTATAGGTCACTCTATTGCAATTGTCAAGTTTTTTACAGTTCTTTGACTTCTTTTTATGAAGTTGGAATAAAATTTATCTTGGAAGAATCCAGCACAGTTCCACAAGCGCCTTTAAGTTCACACACCTCACTTAAATCACCTGAAGACACGTAAATGCGTATCTTTCACTGTAGCTATTGCTGACTAGTAGTTTTCTGGAAGGCTGGGACAACAGAGCACCAGTATATCTGTTTATATCAACACCCCTCTGTTCTGGCAACTGCTAGAAATAAATAGTTTAGGTTTATTTTTAAAAAGAAGCTTAGAATGCTTAGAATTAGAAATATGAGAAATAAAACTTGAGGTCTGATATGAAGCAAAAAAAAAAATATTGTTAAGATACACCTATCGCAACTTCAACTAGAAAGGTCACCTCAAATATTAAGTGTCTGAGCTCTTACTGAAAATTTCTAGAATGACTGGGACTTGGTTTGCCAGTGTCACGCTGACCTGGAAAGAGCTGCTAGTAAATAGTATCAGCTATTTATCTATTAGTCCTCCCCCATTGCACTTTTTTCCATTTCTCTTTGAATGTTGATGGTGAACGAGAAACAGCTGAAGGGGCAACTACTTGTGATGCATTGTAGACTTCTCTTGTTAACACCGTATTTGCACTCAGGGTCCTTATGTAAGGGGGTTGCGCAGGGAGTCAAGGACTAGTAGCACAAAATGTCTGTGCTACACCAAGCGACCATCCATCCTTCCCTCCACTTCCCCCTCTCCTCTCCAGCTCCATTGCTTCTGCTTGGGACAACACCAAACCCAGCCTCATACAAGTGCCACACAGCTATTGGCTACTAACAGGTAACCACTGTGGATTTTGACCTAACGAGACACAGCACTACACAAGGAAGGACTCCTGAGGGATGGGTGCTACTTCTCAATTTGACACAGGCTTGACACATGGCTTGAAATGGCCATCTCTCAGCATCATTTCTTTGCCCTCTCGACTGATTGTCCAAGCTCTTTGGTTCAAGGTTACCTCTTCAGCCTGTTCTTCACACCAGATGTAACTTGGTGGCAGATTTTTTGGTTAGGGCTTTTTTTTTTTTCTTTTAAGTCTTTTTCATAGTTTACTCATATTTTTCATCTGGACTGTCAGATAAAGCCAAGTACTTTGCTGGTAAACCCAACCTGTTTGCAAGGGTGAGGACAACAGAACTGACTGCTTCTGTGCCAATAGCCTGTCAACAGTTCCCCAAGTTCTTCTTTCCCCTGCAGGCCTCAGAAACTCCATGCCTAAGTGGACAGACAAGCTCTCCTACAGTCAACCAGAAGATAGTCTGGATTCCTACAGCACAAACATGCCCCCACAGACGTCCCATAGACACCCATACAAGAAGCTGGTTTCCAGAAAGGACACAGTCAAGCAGACAGTCTTGGGTTCAACTTCAAGGTGTAGGTACTCACACCCAAGTGCTAACCATCAGGTATACCACTATGGTACTATGTAATATGTAATTAGACCTAGTAATTTTGTACTTCTGAGCATCACTGTACCAGAAATAATTACTTCCCCCCACCCCCAATCATTGACAATGATTATAAATAATTATAACAGGTTTAGCAGTGAGTCAGTTCAGATCAGACTACTGCCCATACTCTTAGATATAGTCAATATGAAAAGTTAACAGCAACAGAGATCTCACCAAATTTCAGTTTGTATGGACTGTTTCATCATGTAAGGACGCTTTAAAAAAAAGGAGGTAAAAACAATACAATTTCTCCACAGAGAGCGACTCCCAATTCCAGTGTTATGATCTATGACTTGACAGCATTTCATCTTCTTCTGCGAGGTTTTTCTTTTCTTTTTTTTTCATACAGAAGCATAGTTTTATCTTAAACAATAGACAAGTAAAATTCAGTCATTCATTTTCTTAAATGGTGCTGCATTGTCAGCACCTTATAATTATTTTAGTGTATGAATGTGGTAGTTCAGAATAAAAGTTTAAATTTATGCAATCTTACAGCACCTTTGGCATAAATCATATGCTCCTAGGTATTTTGCATGATAATTCAGCCTGTACAAAACCTGCCAGCTCTTGAAAATGCCTTGTATTGTAGACTACCCAGCAGAAGATTTGTTACATTTATAATATTCCTATCAGCCAGTACTATGCAATTAAATTCAACATAAATTATCACAATAAAAAAATAAGATCCAATTAAGTCCAAACTGCCAGCCAACCAGAGCAAAAAGATCTTACCTTAAAACAGCTAGCACTTGTACTTCTTATTATTGTGTCGTATTTCTTGCATATACTTGCCTACTTGTTGTAGTCTCACTTTCAAAAAGTATGGAATTACAACACATTCCTCTTTACATATGGGCGTCTAACCTTCAGCATTGAATATTGAGACTAGAAAACCTAAAAATCCTGAAATTCCCAAGGTGGTGTTTGTAAGAAGACCATGGCTTTCCATGCTCAGGACTTCCACCAGCTACAGGTATCCCACCCTTTCAATGAAGAAAGCTCCCTCTCAACAGCTGAGGCATGCGATTAGGCTTCCATCCAACTCAGGCACTCAACTATGGAGAAAGAGAAGAACGCTCATATGCTCAGAGTACAGATAATGCACAACTTTCTACACCCATGCTCCAGCTACACTCCTGAGACAAGCCAGCATGCTGCTACACTGCAGCTAAAAGCTGGCGCATCAACAGAACTCTCTTAAACCAAGCCATAACCCATTTTGTTCTTGCCCCAGTGACAGGCTGTAGAAGGTCCTGACTAGCTTGCTGACTGACTCACGCAGCAATCCTTAAGAGGACTGAAAAGTCACAAAAAGACATCAGAGATTCAAGACGATATCCATCATGAATGTGAACTATCTAGCACTTCTCAGATGTTCTATCAAGTTTTTGAAACTGGATAACAAATACATGATTTGGGGGTTTTGAGAGAAATTAACCAGTAAAAATGTCAAACAGGAACTCTTCATTTAAACACAGAAACCTCACATCCCAAGCGTAATGAGGATTAGTAGTGGTCCAAACAAAGAATACTGACTAACTTTTGAAATTTGTTTGCTTAAAGTTCTGAAATTCATATTTAAGGACAATTTTTAAAACTGCCAATTATCCACAATCTTGTTAAAAAATATTTTAATATAAAAAATGGAAATATATTCAAGTCTCTATTTTTTAAGTGCAAAAGTTTGAAAATGTTGGCCTAAATATAGCTCTATTGACAGAGTTTGTTATCTCAACTATTTTTAATCAAAAGAAACTATGAGGAGTAATTTTGGGAATGAGACAAAAAAGTAGAAGTGAGATGAAATAGATTTGTCCAATTGTCTTGAAGGGGAAGAAAGTTTTAAATTCAATCTTAAGATTACAACTAGCTTATATACTCAGTAACAGATCTGCATTTTTTTTTCTAGTTAAACTGAACACTTTTTTCTTGATACACTAAATGTAACAATTTTTGACACTGACTTTCGTGGAGGAAAACTTTAGAATTGGAAAAAAAAAAAGCTTTCATCTGAGATTCAAGCACTAAACCTCAGTAGAACCAATGAGACTTGCAGGAAACAAAGAAAGAAACTAGAGCTGCAATAATCCTATTTTAAGATTAAAACCTAGAAATAAAAATTTCCCTTAACACATGCAAGGATAAAGTGACACTATGTACCTATAAAACAAGGTAGGAAAGGCGTATTTCAACATATGCTCCTTTACCCAAATGGCACTGATACATCATCATGCCCTCAATTGGTTATTCTTAGAGGTATACTAACACTCAAAATAAAGAAGGCACTAAAGTTCCTGAGGGTGACAGGAAACCCAGCAGAGTAAGAAATTTTAGACAGACTTATTTACAGATATTTTCCTGTGAGAAAAGAATGGTAAGAATGTAGCTTGAACATTAACAAATCCACTAGAATATCGGTCTGCCTGGTATAGTCAGCAGGTTTGGAGGGGGACTCAGTGGGGCTGGAAATTCAAACTTTAGCTTGTAATCAGAAAAATCCTACTTTAGAAATTTGAACCAGCAGCTAGAAACATGTAATATAATATAGAACTCTCCTAAAAAGGTACCCAGCTAGAGGGATCTTATACTGTGTATGTGAAGTCTATGACTATTTAGCTTTTAAAAAAAAAGCCAATGACATTGAAGCTCTTTATTATTCTGCAGGGACCTATTCATAAGTGAGTGACATGGACAAAATCTGCATTTCCTTCCTTTTCTTTCCTTGGGAATGGTGTTGCAGATCGTGTGTGCAATTCCTCCATTAGGATGGTGACAGAGCAGAAGTTAAACTGAAATAAATTTCAAACTGAAATAGTCTATTCTATTCTAAAGATACACTCATGGAAAATAAATTAGAACAACTGAATTTTAAAAGAAGATTATTCAAGATGTTTATTCAGATTGTTTATGAAACAATTATACAGAATGTTTAGGCAACAGTTTAAATGAACTGATCACTAGTTACTAATGTTTTACTGTCAAGTAGGAAGGCACATGCAGTGGGGTTCTACAGGAGATCCAGTTCATATCCTGCAAATAGCAAGAATTTCATTGTCAGCTTTGGAAATGAGAAGTCCAGTACAATGCAGAAAGCCCAGAATTAACTACTTCCTAAAGCTAGCATAGCAGAGACATGCAAGACCTATTTCATATTATTCTCCCAAGACACTTCCACACCCCTCAGGAACGTCACTATGTAGTGCTAATTTTCCAGAGTAACAGTGGTTCTTCAAAGAACACTGACAAATACACCATGCTATGCAGAAGCTGCTATGTGGTTCAGCCAAGGAGCAGCTCGTGTAAGTCAGTTTAGGCTTCTTGGAGAAAAAAAAGATTGTTTATTTATTAAACAAGCAAATAAATAATGAAAATGAAGGAACAGATTTGGGGATTATTAGAGAATATTTATTTGGCAGGAGAAAGCAGACAGGACTTGATGAGACTTGTAAGAGATAAGTCCATAAAAACCATTGTTAACAGAATGAACCAGTTAAGTCCACATCCCCAAAGCAAGTTGGCAATCAGTTTTCAACACCTGTTTTCAGACCAGTGCTCGCAGAGTTTAAATGCGCTGTTTAAAGTGATCTCCCTATGGAAATTCAAACTTTAGCTTGTAATCAGAAAAATCCTACTTTAGAAATTTGAACCAGCAGCTAGAAACATGTAATATAATATAGAACTCTCCTAAAAAGGTACCCAGCTAGAGGGATCTTATACTGTGTATGTGAAGTCTATGACTATTTAGCTTTTAAAAAAAAAGCCAATGACATTGAAGCTCTTTATTATTCTGCAGGGACCTATTCATAAGTGAGTGACATGGACAAAATCTGCATTTCCTTCCTTTTCTTTCCTTGGGAATGGTGTTGCAGATCGTGTGTGCAATTCCTCCATTAGGATGGTGACAGAGCAGAAGTTAAACTGAAATAAATTTCAAACTGAAATAGTCTATTCTATTCTAAAGATACACTCATGGAAAATAAATTAGAACAACTGAATTTTAAAAGAAGATTATTCAAGATGTTTATTCAGATTGTTTATGAAACAATTATACAGAATGTTTAGGCAACAGTTTAAATGAACTGATCACTAGGTTACTAATGTTTTACTGTCAAGTAGGAAGGCACATGCAGTGGGGTTCTACAGGAGATCCAGTTCATATCCTGCAAATAGCAAGAATTTCATTGTCAGCTTTGGAAATGAGAAGTCCAGTACAATGCAGAAAGCCCAGAATTAACTACTTCCTAAAGCTAGCATAGCAGAGACATGCAAGACCTATTTCATATTATTCTCCCAAGACACTTCCACACCCCTCAGGAACGTCACTATGTAGTGCTAATTTTCCAGAGTAACAGTGGTTCTTCAAAGAACACTGACAAATACACCATGCTATGCAGAAGCTGCTATGTGGTTCAGCCAAGGAGCAGCTCGTGTAAGTCAGTTTAGGCTTCTTGGAGAAAAAAAAGATTGTTTATTTATTAAACAAGCAAATAAATAATGAAAATGAAGGAACAGATTTGGGGATTATTAGAGAATATTTATTTGGCAGGAGAAAGCAGACAGGACTTGATGAGACTTGTAAGAGATAAGTCCATAAAAACCATTGTTAACAGAATGAACCAGTTAAGTCCACATCCCCAAAGCAAGTTGGCAATCAGTTTTCAACACCTGTTTTCAGACCAGTGCTCGCAGAGTTTAAATGCGCTGTTTAAAGTGATCTCCCTACAAACTCTAGGTCAAGAAACACAAGGTAAAATGCACTTTCAGGATTGCTTACTGTGAACATTAGCCATACCAGATGCAATTTTCAACTGACAGCATTCAACACCAGGTGGAGGAGGGCTGAGCATTCTGTCCTGAATGGAGCATATCAAAATCACGTGGCCAACTAGTCGCAGACTGCTGAAGAAAGCAGGTCCCTCCTGACTAGTAAAAGTAAGAAACAGAAGGTCCATTCAAGATAGTCACAAAGCCATATTTATTTACAAAAAATTGCATTTCCCTTAACTCAAAATGTGATGAACATTACTAATGGGAGACAATACCTGCAGCCCTCAGGGCTTCCTAGAGTCTCATAACGATTTCCATCTAGGATCTCTTTGACTTACAGGATCAAAGGTAAGCATCAAAAGTAGTCATCTGAAGTGTTCATTTCAGCCTTTATATCAGCAAACACTCTGTAGTCTAGGATATCCTTCCTGAATAATTAAAACACAGAAAGGACACATACAGTCCTCATCAGTGGGGAATTCCAAGAGCCCTAAAGTGGAGGAACACTCTCTTAAGCTTTACACAGTGGA